>NC_044302.2:12567060-12867060 GCF_004027225.2 Strigops habroptila
TGCATCTAAAAAGGACAGGCAAGGGTATTTGTCAGCTAATGAAATACACAACACTTTTAAAACAGCAATACATTTGACACCACCTCATCAAACTAGTGACCAAATAAGAGAGCTCAGTACCTTTAAGCTTAGCTTTTTATAGCCTGCATCTGTATCCCATATAGCTACAGCTTTGTCATATCCACCAGACACGACAAGGGATGCTGAAATGTAAAATCAGAATACTGTGTTTTATCTTTGCTTTGTCATGCAGACTAATAAAAGAGGCTCCTTCTAACACTGAGTCAGACTTTATAAAAAAATCTAAGTAATGAGCTTATTAGTCATGGCTTAACAAGGCAGCAAAAGTTCCTTTCAGCTATTCGTTGTTCTTAATTTTGTAAATATTAATACATAAATTTAGCAAGCACACAACAGAGTGGAAAAAACCAGACATGGAAATTTTGTTGATTTAGAAAATTAAGGAGATACCATGTTTAAAAGTTAAAATATAGAGAATACTTTCAAAATTGTTAAGTCAACTGTTAATAAAAAAGTAGAGGTCAGTGTGGAAAGCATGCTTTCAGATTCAGTAGTCACAGGTCTATCTGCATGTGTTCAAGACACAGGTACATTTTTCCCCACAGAGTTGCTATGTATTTATTTGAGTTGCCTGACACAGAAGGCACTGCTTGCGTATGACTGCAGATTAACCTGGTGCCACCAGTTAAGGAGTCACTTCACTGGAGTACCGTGAAGATGCAAAGTTGCAAAAGAAACAGCCAATTAGATCACGATCTACAGAAATTCGTATTAATCCATCCCAGAAGAGAAGCTGTTTTAGCATTCTGACTCATGCCCAGCCCACCCCCTAACAGCCTTGTCCTCAGCCAACTCCCCGGTTTCTATACTGAGCATGATTCTCTGTGGTATGGAATATCCCTCTGGCCAGTTCACGTCAGCTGTCCTGGCTGTGCTCCCTCACTGGCAGAGCGTAAGAAACTGAAAAGTCCTTGATTAGGGTAAGCACTACTGAGCAACATTGGTGTGTTATCAACATCATTCTCAGACTAAAGCCAAAACATAGCACTGCACCAGCTACTAGGAAGAAAATTAACTCTATCCCAGGCAAAACCAGGACACCTGGACATGATTTTCTCATAATCAAACATGTTATATTGGAAATTCAGGGAGGTTGTGGATGCTCCATCCCTGGCGCTGTTCAAGGCCAGGCTGGACAGAGGCTTGGACCACGTGGTTTAGAGTAAGGTGTCCCTGCGCATGGCAGGGGGGTTGGAACTAGATGATCTTAAGGTTCTTTCCAACCCTTACGATTCTATGATTCTAAATGATTAATTAATTACCTACATGATTACAGAGTGATCATTCATGGTGTATCTGAGATGTCCTATACATAGGTATCAACGTACATTGTGCACTAGTAGTAAGATAACTCACCATCTTGACTAAAAACACAGGAACTAACAGAACCCTCATGTCCTTCGTCCAAGGAAACAGGTTCATGACACTGAAATTCTCCTTTCTTTATATCCCATATTTTTAAGCTTTTGTCCCAGGATGCTGTACACAAATAATGACCATGAGAGGTAAAGCAGCAATCTGAGATAGCATTGCTGTGTCCCCTGAAAGACAGATGAAAACCACAGGAAGAGTGAGCTTTGGTGACCATTACAAATCTCTCAAAGAACCTCCTGCAACATCTTGCACCCTGACTCCATTGAGTAAACCACCTTAAGTGTATTCTGAATTTTAACCATATGAATGGTTATGTAAAGTCTCTAGGTCATTTTGCAGGATTGAAGCCCAGCTGTTAAGTGTTGAACAGAGTTTAACAAGAAATTGCTGAATTTCTTGTTAATTCAAGCAATTCAACATCTTACTAAACTATCAGGAAAAAAAAAAAAAGCCACCCATTTTTCATTCAGTAAATAGCATGCATTTATTTCTACATGTAAATTTCAATTCAAACATTCACAGGAAAAAGATTAAACAATTCTAGATTCGAGTCTAATTTTGGAAGCAGCAATACCCATCAGAAAAGAAACCTGGATGTTCCAGAACTGGGCGGGGACTCCAGTGCTTCCTGAAATCTACAGTGGAGAAAGATTATGAGCATCTCTTACAGGAAACAATGCTGTAGTCACTGCAATTTAAAAGAAACATTAAAATGTTCCAGATTGAATTTCCCATCCAAAGTAATTCCTAATCCCTCAAAGACAATTTTATCACAGTGTTCAAAGGCAGACTTTCTCTCTCTCTGGTTATTAAGAATTTTAAGATAAATTAGTTGAGTTTATTTAAAGCCATTGATATTTTTAACAGTTGATTTGACATCTCTATTGTTGCATACTTCCTTCTTAAAATGGTAACAATATCCTAAATTGACATAATGTCTTTACTGACTTCAGTGACAAATGTAAGAGTTAGGCAAGTGAAGGGTCAGGAGATCACACTGAGCAATGCTCCTGGCGCTGGGCATGACCTTCTCCAAAAGCATATAGGGAAAAATGATCTGGAAAAACAATCTCTGTTCTCAAGAGAGTGGTTGTAATTGGTTCACTGTGAAAATGAAAGTACAGAGTGCACTGGGGTCCTGAATCCTGTCCTATTTCATACTTCCATTAACAATGTAGATAATCAGATAAAGAGTACAGATACGAAATGAAGCCGAAGAGGATCTGCCATTATACAAGGGAGAAGGTTAAAATCCAAAAATTCAAAATTATCTTCACAAATTGAAGAAATTCTCAAGAAAATAAAAGGGTTATAACAATCTCTATAGGAAACAACGCTGTCATAACTACAGTGTGCAAGTCTTACAGTGTTTGATAAATAATCTGATATATAGGGTCCAATTTTGTCAAGTCTGTCATTCTGTAGTAACATACAAATAATAAAATGCACAGATAAGAGGTGGGAACAACGGACTACATCTTCAAAAAAGTACGTAACAAATACTGACTCTTTTTCACCATCATGGTGTCAAACAAAGAGTAAGTCTGATTCCAGAGTGTATGAACAGAGGCACCTCCACAGAGAAGCATGTAATGATTCATTTATATTTTTTTCCAGTTAGAGGGAATACATTATGGGGCCATATAATTGAAGAAAATGTGGGCCAGCTGGAAAGATCTCAGAGATCAACAAGAATCATCAGTAAAATAGGAAATAATAATTGTATGTTAAATGAATAAGGATGGTTTAATCTACCGAAAAGATTACTCCAGTAGCTGTAACAGACATTTGTGGACATACTGAACAGAAACATGCTAGCTTCAGCTGCAGCCGAAATAGTCCACCTTAGGAAAACCCTTTTAATGATTAACAGATTGTTTTGAAGTCTGTCAGGTCTTCACTGGAGCTCATGAGGAGCAGAGTAGATCATCCTATGGTTGCTCTGAAGTCCCTCAATTCCATGAGGGGCTAAGGTGATCTGGTTGCAGTGCAAAACCTAATTACCACAGAATATTCTGTAAGAACTCATGATTAATTTTCAATTCCCAACATCTTGATGTATTTTCTTCTTTTCATCTGTATTATTTTTGCTTCACTCTATAATGTTTTTAAAGGTTTCTCTAAGTAATATTTTATCTCCTCATTCCTCAATTATTATGCATTTTTCCTTATTAGTAGAAACCAGAATAAGAAGTTTATGGTACTGCAATATCATATTGCATATACTATCTTCTGCCTCTATATATAACCATGAACACAGAAGGTCTAAAAAAAAAAAAAAAAAACCACAAAACCACTAGAAATGCTTACAGTCATCAAAATACAATTTTTCAATTATCACAGCAGGAAGCTTGAGTGGACTATTTTATTCACAATTTCTATATATGTCATTTGCTTGTGTATTACTTTTATTTCAACAATTATTGTTCATTTTCTCTAGTATAAATTTTAGAATAAATCTCACTGATAATTGTGAAAGCTGCAAATCTTGCAATGGATAATGAACTGTAGTATTGTTTCTTACTCGTTAATTGTAATTGAGGTGGATCGTGTTATCATATCCCATAGCTTTATGGCCTTATCATATGATACTGAAGTCACTCTCTGGTTATCAGGATCAAAACAACATCTTGTGATTGTACTTTTGTGATGACCTATACAAAAAACATCAAGTGAAACTATTAGTTATTTTGAATAATTACATCTGGATCTCCAAACACAAACACTGTAATTTCAAAACTGCTGTTTCACTGGCCGGGACACCACCTCACCTACCTAGCAATGAAAGACAGGCCTCATAGTAGCTGCAAATAGGACAAAATACAAACCTGTATGTACCCAGGCATTCACATACACAAGTTAGTGTAAATTCACATGCTGCCCTGTAGTAACCTCTCTGCTCCATCCCTGGAAGCGTGGCCCCTAATGCCAATGATAATGCCAACAGACTCTCAGGGAGCACTTAGTCAGCTGATTATACTTTGAGAATGCAAATAACTCCATTAAAGTAATGTAAACAAAGTATGTCCTGATTGTGTCACCCAATAGAGGCGGTTCTACTAACGATATTACAATTCACTAGCTGCACTTTTTATTTTTAAATCCAGATGATTTTACCATCAGGCTCTGACTGACAGGAGCATGTTAACCATGTGCTAATTTAACATTTGTAAGACTGCTCATATATTCTGAAGCTGATTCTGCAGGAATGGCAAACTCCCTGACCTGCAGTCCTGAGTGGAAGCTTCATGGGACTGAAGCCTCACTAGCAAAATTATTGATCAAAAAGAATCACTGTTGGTCTCATTCTGGCCCATTATCTCCTTTTTATAAGCCTGTGCTGAAAAATACTGGGTTTAATATCTTACAGGGAGGTTTCTTTTGCCTTTCTCAAGTAAGGATATTTGAACTGAACTGAATAATTCATTTTCTCAATATTTTGTAATAAAAGAAGAAAATTCAAGAGTTGCGTGAACAAGACGTAAAAGTCTTAAGTCTTACCTCGGATGTGTGCCACTACTGTTGTACTTACTGAATCAAAAATATGTATGGCAATTTCTCTGTCAGAACTAGATACCACATATCTACCATCACAAGAAATATTACATGAAGTTACAATGCCATCATGTTCTGCTGTCCACTAAAGAGAAAATAAAAGGTTTTAGAAACATGTTTGAGGGTTAGAGAGAGTCTTACAGCAGACTTGATATAATCTAGAAGCAGCTTCAGAAAGAAGGCTTTTGATATTGCTTAATTTTGGTAAAAGCTGATAGATGTCTTTATATCCAATCTTTCTATTTTTGCATTAGCAATAACTTAAAATTAGACAAAGCCACTCTGTTCAAATCCCAAAATGTTAATTTAATCTTACATGTATCTTCTGAGACAGGTTATTATTATCATACCCTTATATAACTGAGACATGTTCATCAAGAGACTTACCCAAGATCAAGCAATTATCAGTACCAAAACTAGGACTAGAAATGAAGCCTGCCTACCCTAACTATATTGTATTGTGCTAATGGAGAATGTTTTCTTATTTATCAATAACAAAGCAATAAACCTGAATTTTACAGTTGTACCTTCTGCAAAATGCGTTCAAAAGGATACATACAAGTATTTTTCCTGTTTCCGTATCCCAAGCCTTGACAGTGTTATCATATGACGATGTTACCATTCTAAAAATGTTAATGAAAACAGCAAACAATGTTTTCACTTAAAAGAATGTTCTATTAAAAAATAACTGACAACTTTTAATTCTGACAATAATTTGACATCCCCACACCCACTAATTTAAAATAGGTTTTTAAAGGCCACAGCAAAAATTATTGCACAGCTTAGTTGAGATAGAAACTAATAATAAAAACGTCATGTGCGTAATTTTCAGTGCAAGAAGTCATCTCAATTTCATTTCATTTCATCCATTACAAGGTATTTAATTACTTCTAACATTAGAATAATTTTAAAGCCATTATGATGTCTTTGCTTTAATGAATGTGAAGTGTTCTTGTCAGTAGGGTTTTTTGGGATTTGCAGTGGTTTTGTTGCTGGGTAACTCTCTACCACAAACACTGCTTTGTGCACATACACAAAGCCACATTAAACAAAGCTAGTCAATAAAGTTTACTAAAACTGGCAGGTTTCCATTAAATGCGAGGTCAAAACTTTGTCTCTTGCACAGTTTCATTAGAGATTCCCAAATATCTACAGTAATACTGAAAGCCACGCAATGTGACAAATGTTTTCAGTACTGTTGTGGCTTTTTATTTTTAAAAAGTTCATCAACTGTCACTTTTATACATTTTGCCCAAGAAGCTTTATGCACTAACATTCTAAAAACTAAAAATACAATTATTAAAATGTTTATTTTCTCCATATATTCCTGCAACCCATACTTCCTGCATATTTCCCCATACTTCCTGCAAGCAACACAATCTCTGTTCCTAAGCAGAAGCATGTAATGCAAAAGACCATAAGCAGCTTATGAATCAGTGGCATTTTTGATTGGAGAGTGGTTTCCAGGGCTGCACGCAATGGTATTTTACTTGCTGTTTCACAATCGCAATAGGCAGCGTAGCATGTACACTATTCAGTAAACAAAAAACTAATTGGTCAACTCTAAAATCTAATAAAAATTGATTTAAACTATGACTTAATGATAAAATATGCCAGAAACAGAACCCCTGGAGGCACTGCATGACCTACTTAACCAAATGTTAATATATGCTGCAGTTGTTTTAATTATTATGGCCACAGATTGACACTGGATTAAGATGCATTTCTTCTTTAATTGACAAGACAGGCTTAATGGAAAGGCTATAGAATATTAATAAACAATACAGACAAAAGAAAATTTTTATGAAGATATAAATCTCACTGACAGATGAACCCCTCAACCTTGGCTAATTCAATGTTGTTCTTTTATAACAGTGATATGTATTTATATACTTTCAGAACATATGGCAAAAATAGACTTACAGCCCGTATAACTCAGAAACAGAATTAGACGAGTCCTTTACCCTAAAAGAGGCCATAATCTATCAGACTACCCTATCTATGCCTATCAGGCTATTCCAACATGCATTTCAGACAACAAAAAGATTCTTGTTTAATTCAGCAGACATCACAAGGAAAATGGAAAAGATTTAAGAGCTCCTGTACAAATTGTAGGTGAGAACAAGGTGAAATTCATTGTAGTTTATATGGATAAAGGAGTCTAGCAGTAAACAGAGTACGGACAGCATAAATGACAGTGCAAGGATGGAGAGAAGTAGGAGGAGTACATGGAGGAAGGGAGATGTAAGGTAAAATTGTAACAGACTGACTTATGGAGCACCAAATTCAGCAAACGAAGTTTGACTTTGATGTAATACAAGTTAGAAAATCATAGGAAGGATTGAAAAAGTAAATTACTTGTTCTAAATTTTGTACTAAATGTTTCCATATGCACTGAAATTGAACCTTGACATCATGAAAACCAGGTGGGTTTTGGTCTTTTTGATAAATTAAGACAGAAAATGGTCACCTTCTGTCATCAGGAGTCAAGTTGCACTCAGAAATTGGGGCAGCGTGTTGTTCTTCAAAAACGTGAATAGGAAAACCTTTCTCAACATCCTTGAAAAAATCCAGATTACTTTAATTAGGAAGTGCTTTGCTAGATTGTTAAAAAAATACAAAGCATCACAAAGTAAGGGAAAACAGAACTTGTGAAACCAGTAAAGTTAGTCTTACTTTAGTTACTCTTACAATCTCAGTCTCTCTATTCCTTCTTTTCAAGACTGACTGAAACAGAATTCTTCATCTAGCAGGCTTCTATTTATCTCCTGCCCATCACATTAGTTTCCACCAGAAATTTCTTGAAAATAGATCTCCTTAGACTCTCACATCCATATCCATACCTAAATCCTGGCGAGTGTTTCTTCATAAATTTAGATCATAAATGAAGATCATCAAGTCCAACCGTTAACCCAGCACTGCCAAGTCCACCACTAAACCATGTCCCTAACTGGCACACCTACACATCTTTTAAAAACCTCTAGGGATGGCGACTCCACCACTTCCCTGGGCAGCCTGTTCCAATGCCGGACAGTGAAGGAATTGTTACTAATATCCAATCTAAACCTCCCCATTATGAGGTCATTATTGTTTTCCATCATCTTCTACCTACTTAGTCTGTTACACAGAGCGTTTTAAGTGATTTCAGGAAGGGACTATCTTTTTGTCATACATGTATAATGCTCAAAACATAGTGCAGTCCTAACCCATGAGGAAAGCTTTGAAGTTCTTTAGTAATAGAACTAAAATTATGAATCAAGTTTTACAAATGGATCATGGTGCCTTACTGTAAACATCAAAACAAAACAAACCCAAACAAAAACACCAAACACACAAATCCCATCACAAGAGAACAGCTGCCATTCAGAGCAACTCACAGATCAAACAAAGTATCACAGGATCAGCCATCATACCTTCATCTAGGCAAATAATTTTCCATTTCCATGATTAATCCAATTAACTCAATTAGATTTTTGTTTGCGTAAGTACCAAGAGGTTTCAGAACCAGGAAGCAGGCACCCTTCAATGTCCATATGCTTTTTCATTTGTGCTCAATACAGGAATAAAATCTTGTACCTCTGACCACTAGTCTCCTTTTAACCATCAAATCTCAGATTTAGAGCTGCTTCCTTACAAGGACTCTCACTCAAAGGAGCTATCCCGCTCACTTGGCACCTCTTCATAACAGGCAAAACTGGAGTGAAAGTAAATTTATTTTGCACTTTTTCTACTTATTTTCTGAATGTGTGTCAGTGCTCTATAGACCTAATCACACACAACTGGAATCATTAGGAATGTCTCTAAGACTGAAGGGGGGAAAAAGAAAAGAAAAAAGATCAAAGTTACTGTATGCTCTTGTTCTACTTTTCCAAGTCAAAAAAGCCTTGCAGTCACAAGTACCCTTCCAGACTCACCTAGTCTTTGTCTGCTGTGCACCCTATTAATCTTTGTTTTCCAAAAGATGTGTGGACTATCAGTGAGATACTGTCAGCTCTCAAGAGGAACTTCACATGCTTTCTCAGTGCACTCAATCATTTGGTATCTACTCTTTCAAAGGAAAAGAAGAAAACCCTAAAGTGAAATTGTTAGGGCTGGACAAGCCCCCCGTGACCAAGTCCTCCATATTCTCTTGAATTCTGTTTCAGCTGTTCCTGCAGAAGAGGAAGTTAGGCTTGTCCAAACAAAATAATCTTCCCAAAATAAATGAACACAATCCTGCCTATATATTGCTGTCAGAAAATTCCCAATACTCAGGCAAATACTTTCGCATAGAATCTGAAAAATAAGCATTGCTCAAGAAGCATTGAGCAAGCCTTTCTTTGATAAAAATATAAAAATCAAACTTCCTACACAGATCAGCCCTTCCATACTTCAGGCAAGTGGCACATTATAGCCTTTCCAGCATAAAGTTCATGGACCTACCATGCTTAAAAAAAAATTATGGATTATCTTCTTATTTTGGGGTCTCGATTTCAGTTTACTTCCATGTAAGACAGCTGAACACCATTTCACTAAGCACAGAAAAACACAACTTCCAGTTCTGAGTTCAGACAAAGGAGGAAAGTTTGGAACTGTTGACAGTTATTAAACCATAAATGTCATGACTAACATGCTGAGATACTTATTTTTATTTCTCCTCTCTACAATATTTGCTTAGGGTCTCAACGTATGTAGAATCATAGAATCATAGAATCGTAAGGGTTGGAAAGGACCTTAAGATCATCTAGTTCCAAACCCCCTGCCATGGGCAGGGACACCTTGCCCTAAACCATGTGGCTCAAGGCTCTGTCCAACCTGGCCTTGAACACCGCCAGGGATGGAGCATCCACAACCTCCCTGGGCAACCCATTCCAGTGCTTCACCACCCTCACTGTAAAGAACTTCTTCCTTATATCTAATCTAAACTTCCCCTGTTTAAGTTTGAACCCATTACCCCTTGTCCTACCCCTACAGTCCCTAAGGAAGAGTCCTTCCCCAGCATCCTTGTAGACCCCCTTCAGATACTGGAAGGCTGCTATGAGGTCACCACGCAGCCTTCTCTTCTCCTTGAACAGCCCCAACTCTCTCAGCCTGTCTTCATACGGGAGGTGCTCCAGCCCTCTTATCATCCTTGTGGCCCTCCTCTGGACTCGCTCCAACAGCTCCATGTCCTTTTTATGTTGAGGACACCAGAACTGTACACAGTACTCCAAAGGAGGTTTCACGAGAGCAGAGTAGAGGGGCAGGATCACCTCCTTCGACCTGCTGGTCACGCTTCTTTTGATGCAGCCCAGGATACGGTTGGCTTTCTGGGCTGCAAGCACACACTGCCGGCTCATGTTAAGCTTCTCGTCAACCAACACCCCCAAGTCCTTTTCTGCAGGGCTGCTCTGAATCTCTTCTCTGCCCAGCCTGTAGCAGTGCCTGGGATTGCCCCGACCCAGGTGTAGGACCTTACACTTGGCTTGGTTAAACTTCATAAGGTTGGCATCGGCCCACCTCACAAGCGTGTCAAGGTCCCTCTGGATGGCATCCCTTCCCTCCAGCGTATCAACCATATTTACTTTGGAACTGATCATTAAAAGACAAAACTTTTTTCACTCTTGACTTCTTAATTTCTTAGATTGAGCCATCCACAGCCCTTGGATAACATCATGGGCCGGACAAATTGCCTGGACTTTCTACACTTTTGGAGTTCTTGGGCTTTTTCAGTATGTCTGAAAAAAAGGTTTAGACTATGGTAGAAATCTAGAATGGCATTGGTAAGAAGTCAGCGCTTTAGATGCTTTATAATCTTAGTTCATCTGTATTCATATATTAAGGTACTCTTATACTTCATTACCAATTCTTGAATCAAGTCATGACTGCTTAATATATGCCAGATTCAATGCCTGCAATCTATCTAGCATGGCTACATTGTCCTTTCCTTGCAGAGAATTCAAGGGCTTACATAACAATGTCTCCAAGCCTGCTTTTAGACTAAATTTAGATTCAACCAGCCAGAACCTGGACACTTCCCCAGTTCAGATCTCACTGTTGCCCTGCCCAGAGTGGCTGGCATTTTAGGGAAACCCCAGCTGATGACATGAAACTTGGAGGAACAAGAAAATAAAGGGTGTAAATCAAGATTTAGGGGCTCGGATCAGGGATGTTGCTGAGAGGCTGCCTGCTCTAGTAAGTCCTGCTGACTATTACCCCTGCTAGTGGTCCATGTGGGTGCTAGAGATATAGGTAGCAGTAGCCTGGAGAACATTAAGAAGGACTACAGAGCCTTGGGAGAGGTGGTTAGGGGCTCTGGGGCTCAGATATAGTTTTTTCATCAATTCTCCAGGACAAAGGGGAGGACCTTAAAAAAGCGAGGTGCGTTTGGCAGGTTAATAAATGGTTAGAATGGTGGTGCCATAGTCAGGGGTTTGGCTATTTAGAACATGGGGCTCCATTTGGGAGGCCAGATCTACTGGAGGCTGGTGGAGCTGGTCTGACAAAGAAGGGGAAGAGCTGTTTTGGTAGGAGGCTTGCCAGGCTGGTCAAGAAAGCTTTAAACTAGATGTGTTGGGGAAGGGGAGCATTAATCCATCCCAACACTCCTGGTCAGTTGCGAGCACCTGTAATAAGTGCTTGAAGCGATGTAGAGAGATTTCAGCTGCTCCAGTCATTGAGTCGGCTGCATTTGGAGCTCGGCTAAGGTGCCTCTATACAAACGCCCATAGTATGGGGAACAAACAAGAGGAATTAGAAATGTGTGCAAGGCTACGGGCATATGATGTCATTGGTATCACAGAAACATGGTGGGATGGCTCCTATGACTGGAGTGTCGGAATGGAAGGTTACAGGCTGTTTAGAAAAGACAGGCCAGGCAGACGGGGAGGGGGCGTTGCTATCTATGTCAGTGATAGGCTGGAAAGTATGGAACTCTGTCTGGGGACAGGTGATGAGGTAACAGAGTGTTTGTGGGTCAGGATCAAAGGGAAAACAGCAATGGGGGACATTACGGTGGGGATCTGTTACAGGCCGCCTGATCAAGAGGACTCTGTGGATGAAGCGCTCTACAAACAGATAGGAGCAGCCTCACGCTCGCAGGCCCTTGTCCTCATGGGGGACTTCAACCATCCTGACATCTGTCAGAGGGACGGTACGGCCCGGAACAAGCAATCGAGGAGGTTCCTCAATTGTGTGGAAGACAACTTCCTCTTTCAAGCAATAGAGGAGCTGACAAGGAGCGGTGCCATGCTTGACCTCATGCTCACCAACAGGGAGGGACTGGTTGGAAATGTGACACTCCAGGGCAGCCTTGGCTGTAGTGACCACCAGATGATTGAGTTTGAGATCCTCAGGGCAGTGAGAAGAGCATGCAGCAAGCTCACTGCCCTGGACTTCAAGAAAGCAGACTTTGGCCTCTTCAGGAACCTCCTTAGTAAGGTTTCATGGGATACAGTCCTAGAGGGCAGGGGGGCCCAAGACTGCTGGTCAATATTCAAGGATCACCTGCTACGTGCTCAAGAGTGTTGCATCCCGACTAGAAGAAAGTGCAGCAGGAGGGCCAGGAGACCTCCATGGATGGACAAGGAGCTGCTGAGGAAACTCAGAGGGAAAAAAGAAGCTTATAGAGGGTGGAAGCGAGGACAGGCGGCCTGGGAAGAATATAGGAGCATTGCCCGGGAAGCTAGGGACCAGGTTAGGAAAGCTAAGGCCCAGCTAGAATTAAGTTTGGCAAGGGATGTAAAAGATAACAGGAAAGGATTCTATAGATACATAGCAAATAAAAGACAGACCAGGGACAATGTGGACCCTCTCTGGAAGCTATCAAGAGAACTGGCTACCATGGATTTGGAGAAGGCTGAGGTTCTTAATGACTTCTTTGCCTCCATCTTCACCAGCAAATGCTCTGACCACACCACGAAAGTCTTGGAAAGCAAATGCAGGGACTGTGAAAATGAAGACCTTAGGCCCACTGTAGGAGAGGATCAGGTTCGAGACCATCTTAAGAACCTGAACGTGCACAAGTCCATGGGAGCTGATGAAATCCATCCACGGGTCCTGACGGAGCTGGCGAATGAAGTTGGTAAACCACTGTCCATCATTTTCGAAAAATCCTGGCAGTCAGGTGAAGTTCCCAATGACTGGAAGAAGGGTAATATAACCCCCATTTTCAAGAAGGGAAATATGGAAGACCCAGGGAACTACAGACCAGTCAGCCTCACCTCTGTGCCTGGCAAAATCTTGGAACAGTTTCTCCTGGAAAACATGCTAAGGCACATGAAAAACAACGAGGTGGTTGGTGACAGCCAACATGGCTTCACTAAGGGGAAACCCTGCCTGACCAATTTGGTGGCCTTCTATGATGGAGCCACGGAACTGATGGACAGGGGCAGAGCAGTTGATGTCATCTACCTGGACTTGTGCAAAGCGTTCAACACTGTCCCGCATGACGTCCTTGTCTCTAAATTGGAGAGACATCAATTTGATAGATGGACCACTCAGTGGATAAAGAACTGGCGCGATGGCCGCACGCAAAGAGTTGTGGTAAATGGCTCGATGTCCAGTTGGAAACCTGTAACGAGTGGTGTCCCTCAGGGATCAGTGTTGGGACCAGTCCTGTTCAACATCTTTGTTGGCGACATGGACAGTGGCATGGAGTGCACCCTCAGCAAGTTTGCCGACAACGCCAAGCTGTGTGGTTCGGTTGATACGCTGGAGGGAAGGGATGCCATCCAGAGGGACCCTGACACGCTTGTGAGGTGGGCCGATGCCAACCTTATGAAGTTTAACCAAGCCAAGTGCAAGGTCCTACACCTGGGTCGGGGCAATCCCAGGCACTGCTACAGGCTGGGCAGAGAAGAGATTCAGAGCAGCCCTGCAGAAAAGGACTTGGGGGTGTTGGTTGACGAGAAGCTTAACATGAGCCGGCAGTGTGCGCTTGCAGCCCAGAAAGCCAACCGTACCCTAGGCTGCATCAAAAGAAGCGTGACCAGCAGGTCAAAGGAGGTGATCCTGCCCCTCTACTCTGCTCTCGTGAAACCTCCTTTGGAGTACTGTGTACAGTTCTGGTGTCCTCAACATAAAAAGGACATGGAGCTGTTGGAGCGAGTCCAGAGGAGGGCCACAAGGATGATAAGAGGGCTGGAGCACCTCCCGTATGAAGACAGGCTGAGAGAGTTGGGGCTGTTCAGCCTGGAGAAGAGAAGGCTGCGTAGAGACCTTCCTTAGGGACTGTAGGGGTAGGACAAGGGGTAATGGGTTCAAACTTAAACAGGGGAAGTTTAGATTAGATATAAGGAAGAAGTTCTTTACAGTGAGGGTGGTGAAGCACTGGAATGGGTTGCCCAGGGAGGTTGTGGATGCTCCATCCCTGGCGGTGTTCAAGGCCAGGTTGGACAGAGCCTTGGACCACGCGGTTTAGGGCAAGGTGTCCCTGCCCATGGCAGGGGGTTTGGAACTAGATGATCTTAAGGTCCTTTCCAACCCTTACGATTCTATGATTCTAAGATTTAAATAAAAAACAAGCAACAAGTATTAAAACACTACAGCCATGCTGATAACAACTGTGTGATCTCTAAAGTCTACTTCTCCACAAACAGCCATATACATAACAAGTTGGAAAAAGGAACTTTAAGGACAAAAAGGGTAAGCTTTGCGTATCAACTTACAGTTTTCAAATATTAATAAACCAGAGCTCCAATTCAGTGTATGCCACATATGCTTAACAAGAGTCACCTTTTAAAGACTGTGTTCAAAGTATAAGATAGGAGTTTTAGTATTTGTCTGTGACTGCAAACACATTTACAGCTGCTATTTTTAAACTTAAGTATCTTCAGACTTAAGTATCTTCAGCTCCTTGATGATTCAGTAAATCTTCGTGCCTGTGTAACATTCCTTGTTTGATTTCAGCTTTTTTTAATTTGTTATTGCATTCATAACATACCCAGAGCTTCACTGTTTTATCATAAGAGCATGACAGTATTTTTGTGTCTCCAAAGCAAAAGTGACAGGAGCTCACAGCGTCACTGTGTCCTCTCAGAATATTGAACTGGATCTGTAAAAGGATGGAGAAAATAAAAATATTTTCCCTTGAAATAATTTTTGACAGCTTAGATCATGAGGGAGAGCACAAACGCAAGATCTGGAGAAGAACATTTCAAGTTCCATTTGTCTGGGAAGGGTTCACATCCTCTCCTGGGTACTGGGTGCGAATTTACCAAACCTGGTTGAGGAAGCAAAGTTGATGGATGTGGACTTAGGTTTTATTTTTCTGGAAAGAGGTTTGGTTTGGTTTCCCAATTCTTCTTCCTTTTGTGAAAAGTAGTATTTATCTTTAAACCTCCTGAAGCCTCTCTTGAGCCTTTCAAACACTTGTTTCCTTGACTCTGACCCATGAGAGTAGCGCATCAAGCTCTTAGGCTTAGGGCAGCACATCTTAGCTTTTAGACCACATTTCAGCCAACACCATTACAAATTTTGAAAAGGCTTTTCTTCAGACATTTGAGATTTTGCTTATGACTGTCCAGCACGCATTTGTGTGTACAGAACTAACAAAAATACAGCTGCCATGAGCGTTAACCACACGAAGCTACAGGTTTCCAACCCTCAGCTCCCAGCAGGCAGCCCTCCCTCCCCTCCCCGTGTACCGGCGCTGTCAGCTCATGGTTGTCCCAGCGACCCTCTGTCGGGGAAGGCTCCAGCAGCGGCCTCAGGGCCAAAGGGTTCCCGCAGCTGCTGCCGGCCGCCATGGCGCCCCGCGCGCTCCCTCAGGCGGCGGCGGCGGCGGCAGCGGGAGGGCGGCCCGGGGGGCCGGGCCCGGACTCTCCCCTCGGACACAGGTCCTATCCCAGCGCGGGTGCGGTGCTGCTCCCGCCGGAACGCCTCTGGAGCAATAACAAGGACAAAATCAAGCACCAAGCGCCCCATGCATATGTCGTGTTTATTTTTTTTTTTTCCTGCAACGGACGCAGCCTCAAGGTTCAATTTCTTATTTCACCTTCCATAACTCAAGTTTTTGTGTTGCTTTTACATTTACAAATCCCACAAGCTGTGTGTCAACATGAGATAACTCTATTAGTTCACCCTCCTCAAGAGCTGTGGATACTGAAAGTAAATTCAATCAGGCCCCAGAGAACTGCCATCAAGGACAGTGTATTTCACTTAAGGCTTTTGTTCACAGTTTCAAGCAAGAGTATTGTTTTGGTTTCCGTGCGCACCTGGAAGAAGTTCTGTGGGTATATTTTAGCAACCTCAGCATTTAAAATACAGTGCAGTATTATTTCATAGTTTACATTAAAATAATTCTACAACATGACAATTGCTTTTTAAATGTGCTGCATGAACAAACAATAGTATAAATGTTTTCATTGTAACTACATAAAATAAGGCAGATTATAGCACTGATCAGTTAGTACATTAGCCTTAATAATCTGTGTCAAAATGACAGTTCATTGTTTTAGATCTGTTATGGTAAATGCTGTATACATTTTGAGGATGTAAAAATAACTCTCTAAGTACAGCCACTGCAAAACTGCAATGTGAAATTCTGCATTAGACTCATTAAAAATATTTGCACCCAATATAAAATTTATATGGCTTTAGTAATCAACTTGCTAACGTAACTCAGGCTGAAACTTATTCTCCAGCATTTTAGAGGTCCTAGGCAGTGACCTAACATACGTAAACTATTTGTAATACTTAAATTCATTAAAATATATTGCTTCATGTTAATTAAAACAGAACTTGCAGCATTTCAGATTATGCTGCCCAGGAAGGGGTCTTTTCAACGTTCCATAATCCATGTATTTTAAACATATGAAGCACCACAAATTTAACATATGCATATTTGCTTTCAAACAAATTCAATATGAATACAGTGTCTACTGTGCTTCAAAGTGTACAACTGATCTACCATCATGGAGGAGATCAAAAATTTGAGATCAAGTCACACAGCACCGAAGAAAGCAAGCCCCCTCTTCAATACTGGAGTTGTTTTAATCTAAAAGGGAGAAAGAAAAAGAAAGAGGTCAGGCTGACCAGTAAAATTCAACATTAAAAACATTTAATTACTTGAGGAGTTTCTTAAGCCTTAGTTTGAGAGATACGACTTATGCAAGATAAAAACATTTTCTCAGTGAAGACACACATGCAAATGCAAAGACTTCCAAAATAACTGCTTGTACGAAGAAGTCTGGTTTGTGCAAAATGCATAAAACCATATTTTAGCTATTTAGAAACCAAAGGAGAAGTAGCTTGGTTGCTTGGGGTTCTTTTAACTGAAGCTCAGTTCCAAAGGAACGGAAGGCAGAGTCTTTTCAAATGCTATCCTTTCCACTGGCATATGTCCGTTCCACTGATCATCTAGACCCAGATCATTCTGTCTTTAGGCTGGCTGCATCTGGTATTTCAAAAATACCTTGAGACTTCTCCTTCAGCTAATAGCAGACACCAAACAAAAGCCAGCACAGTGAATGTTCCACATGGGATGCACTTAAAGTTGACTATGATCTGAACTAAAGACAAGTTGCTTTTGTTTGTACTTTATTTCAAGTGTGCGAGCAAAATGAAATGTGAATCATTCTTTTTACGATTTTCACATTTCTGTTGGTACTATGTTCAAGTTTCTAGTTTATAAAAATGCAACAGCAGTCTACATTTAGCAGACACGTACAGGACTCAAAGCACTGTTCTGCCTTCTTCACTGCTCTTCGCTCAAGCACGGAACTGTCTTAATCAGTGCCACACAAAAGATCTATTTGAATCAGATCTTTTGCTAATTATCAACAAACCAAAGCAGACCCAAAACATTATGAACCAGACAGTGTTGCTTCTAATGTTTCCAAGTAAAGAGATGTAGACAAAGCAATGGAAATATGAATAACCACCTGCATTACTGCAATTTTTAATTCCCATCCAAAATACCTTCCCAAAATGTTATCTTTAACCTCCAATAACTAGCAGAATTGTGTATTTAGTGCCCTTTACCTTAAGAAGCTTTTACCCTAAAATTAAACACCCTCTAGATTAATTTGCCCAATATTTGTAATCTTTCTCACTTCATTAAAAAAAAAAAAAAAAGCAGTATTTTACCATCACCAAGAGACTGGCTGATCCATATTTGCTGCAGATAGGTTCACTAGAATGAAGGTTTTGCTTATTTACTGCAAAATTTTAAAATCTTTAAATAAACTTTCTGTTTACCTTCTTAGAAGTTCCTCAGCTGATAAGCCTGTGGTATCTGTATCACAAAGATTGTCACTGCTATCTGCAGTGTCTGAGCTGCTGTCTTTTTCTGATTTTTTATTCTTGTGGTTTCCTTTGTTTTTCTGTTTCCTATGTTTCTTTTTCTGTAAAAAGAGGAAAAATAATCCCCCATTTCACTGTGAAAGACTTAGGTTTTTCTGAAAGGCAACGACAGCAAAAAGATTACAGTGTAGACTCCAAGCTTAGCTGAAATAGAACACTTAACAATGACTCTTTTCCACCACTCAGACTGAGCTAAAGAAATACATATATACAATACACCAAAATCATTCATTTTATCCCAAGCTCTCACACACACCCCCAAATCAAAAATTCACTACTATTATTTGTACATAAGCCATGAATTATATGCGGTTCCCAGAATATGCCCGATATCTTCAGCATGTAACATTAAACAATTGACAATACTGGATCTGTGGTCTCACTGTGTATATGGAAAAAGCAGCTCCCTAGCTGGATCATTTTCTGCTCTGAAGTTCAGGTTTCAAGACACCTGAGAAACTCAGTTACTTAAGTTCAAGTCCCAGTATATCTATTTTCTAAAACATCATCTTCATATTTGGCCTGGGTAAACCTGGATAACAGCATAAATAATAAAAACAATTTGACTGGCAAGTCAAAGAATCAATGAACAGTTTATTTAAATTAAATACCTTTTCCTTTTTGTGTTTGTGTTCTCGCTTAGTCTTGTGTTTCTGTCTGTTCTTCCTCTTTTTTTCTCTTTTACTAGGCCCAGGAAAACTTGCTGGCACCTCTGGTTCCTGTTGCCAAGTACAGCCTAAAGCGCAAAGCCAATGCGGAAAAAAAAAAGAACCAAACAAACCCCATGACCAAAACCAAGGTAATTTTGTTATTTAATTCTATTTTACTTTTAAACTAATAGGATAGGTAAAAAAAACCCAAAAAACCCAAGAAATAACAAACAAACCAACCCACAACTAAGCTTTCAAATGGAAATTAAATGTCTAGAACTCCTAACTGCAACCTTCCTATTGTAATTAAATGCCTTTGCAATCTGTTATTAAAAGAAACCGTAAGGCTGGTCTTATATTTTCACTCATTCTTTTATCATTGTGTCTATAGAGCTACAGCAAAATTGGTACACGCGCAAAGAGGTTCCTGCTAGTGGACCATAGTGTGCTAACAAAGCATTTGCTGACGCCATTTAAGAGGTAAAGTGCCTATTCACAAATGGTTTTTAAAGAGGAATACTGTGTATCTTACCTACAATTTTGATGTGCAGAATTTAAACATTAGAAGTCTACAGAACCTACCAGAAGAAAAAGCTGGAGGCAACTTTGGTCCAAATTCCTCTGTTGCATCCAGTTCCTGCTTTGAAGTAGGCAACAAAGGAACACTAGGATCAGTTGCAGCAACCACATTCTCTACGAAAAAAACAAAAACGTTGTTATTTGAAAGGAAAATAAGGTAAGATTTTTTCCCAAGAAGTGCTGAAGAAAGTTAGAAAAGGCTTTCTAAAAACCTCCCAGAAAGCAAATAGATCAGCATCCTGTTTCCCTGTGGACTGCTTTGGACAACTGGATAGCTGGCATTCTGAAAGACGTCAACGTTCTCTGTTCTTTGTTGGGTTTTTTTTTTCTTTTTAATCAAATTTGACCTTTTAAACTATACAATTACTCATTAAATTAATACTAGTGCACATGTTTGCTTTCACTTGGTAACATGGTATTACCCTTCCATTACTTAGAATGAATAAAAGTCTCCACGAGATGTATGACAGTAAGTGGACAAAGTATTTTCATTGTAAGCCAAGTATATTGTACATTTGGTTAATTTAATGACATCCTGAAAATACAGAAGCTTTTTACAGCTCACTTATTAAAAGTAAATACTAGGAAGTAGAGTAGAAGATTGGTTTTCTCCCTCTTTTGTTGAAGCTTTTATAACTAGAATACAAATAATATGCAACTTCTAATGTCTTAGTAAAATTATTTAAACATTATATTTTACTGGAATGTCAATATTTAAAGAGTGAATTTAAATAACTTGCACTTCTCTGATAATTATTTCTGTATTTGTCAAATATCCACCGCAAGACAGTCATAATCGATCAATCTATCTTAAATTTATCATAGGTAGAAAAGTTTCGCTATATTTCTCTGTTAAGTATGCTCTAATATTAGATGTTTTCTTACCCCTCACTGTATAACAAGCATATTTCATAGAGCAATTAGCTTGTAAAATCTATGCAAGACGTATGGCAAGTTAAATAACCCTACAACATGCAAGACCTTATTCAGCACTGTATTATTCACGTTTTCTACAGCTCCACCAGTGCCAGATGATCTGCACAAAAGTGTAGCATTGTCCTAGCAGTCCTGGAGTACTATTTATAAATGAAGCTTTTTTGATGTATTTATAAAAACGAACATCTGTTAAGCACTACCTTGTACATTAGATGAAGAACTGCCTGGAGGATCAACTTGCTTGGTGGTTTCTGAATCTACTACTGAAGTAGCTGGTTGCTCTTCTTCCTCACTCTCTTCTTCAGACGAAGATGATTTTTCATCTGAGGAATTTGCAAAGATGGCCTTAAATAAGTCCATGGATGGTTTGCTTTCTTCTTCCTGATTTTTATCTTCATTAGCTGCCTGCCAAACAACACCATAACAAACTGTATTTAAACACCAAAGAAAGTAATGATCTCTCTCTGCTAGGTAATACGCTGACATGTATTTACAGAACACTTGAGTTATTACAATAGCTGTGAAGAACACAATCTTAGGAACTGCTAGTCTGAAACAGTAGAACTCTGAAACACTGCTAAGCTAAGACAGTGTCCTGTAAAGAGTAGTGCAAGTTGTGCTACACAGATGGTTGAAAATAGATTCCCTGATATTATAAATTCTAATTCATTAATTCAAACTTCAGTTACACACTACTAAATTTAAGCAAATGGAAAACATCCCTTTTTTTCCCAAAGTATGCACACTCCTCCATTCAAAGCAGAAAAAGAAAAAAAAAAAACCAACATACATATATATATGTGTGTGTGTATCTTCTGTGCCTGAGAGCGAAGGGGATGTAAAGGGACCGAATTTAACTCCCAGACTGCTGAGGCACATTTTCTCTTCTCTTAAGCTCCTACTTCAAGTATAATCATACTTGCTTTCCTTATATGCTGTACATGTTTTTCATCTCTGAGTTATAACCTCAGAATTCTTCAAAGCACAATCTCACGTCTCCTTAACCTGAGCTGGCTCTTCTGCAAACTGATCTGTATTAAATCAATACATGTATTACCCAACCTTATTTCAGGGTTGGGAATGTTTACGGCTATTCCCCTTTAAGTTCAAACACCACTGTAAACTCACCTCAGCAGGAAGACTTTCACTCAGCCCAGTTCTGCCTTCTTCTGTTGCTGGCACTGGCGGCTGCTGCTGCTGAGCATCGGCTTTTGATCTAGCAAGACTAATGAACTCACTGATAGAATCTTTTTTCTCCTTCTCTTTATCTGACACATCCCATCTTGAAGGTTTCTTTGGTTCTAGGAACATCCCAAACATTCATATTATTTGCATGCCAAATTATCCTGCATTTGATGGCCTACCTGACTTCAAGTTACTCAGCTTCTTCAGTAGAGTTTGACATTTTTTAAATCTTTCTAATGAATACCCAACCTGTAAAGATCTTCTAAGTAGAAGAAATTAGCATAATATTACTGTCTTCATGTTTTATGTCACTGAATTTTCTTTAAATTTCGTTTGGTTTTTTAACTAAGAAAAGAAATCAGGTGGGTAGTTTTTCCATGACAAAGATAAGATTTTTCTGTACTATTGTCTCATAAATTAATAAAGGAACAACAAACTTACTGTTGAGACTATTACTCTGTTGGACTTTTTCATTTGTTGCTTGAGTTACCGATGTGGTGGGCTCAGGCACAGTTAAGAAATTAAACACAGAATACTTGTCTCGTTTCACTTTTGGTAACCCAACAATGGAAGACCTAGAGGGATGTAAAAATGGTTGTTGATTATTGTTTTCAACACAGAAATGGCCTCGAATTATCTACAACAAGCTGAAACACCTACAGCAGTCCTTAAAACACACACTATTTTGTCAGAGGTCACCATGTTTTATGAGGCAAATAGAAACATTAGGCAGTTCTATATTACATCTATTATGACACAAGAAGGTAACATCAAGCCAAATTTTCCTCAAGCAAATGAAAAACTCAGAATTTTCATAACGTGTTAAAAATATCAGTATCAATCATCTTACTCAGGATATGGGTCAGGAACATTAAATCTTCTACACAACAGCTTTTCAGGGTGCCATTCAAACTTGTCTCTTGTGAGTTTGCCAAACATCTTCATCTTCACAGCAGTTTCCTTATCATCAATATCATTCTGAAAAAGTCAAACATTTCTAGCTGCTAAATAAGTAAAAACTTACCGACTATGATTGTTGTAAGACTTAAGAACAGGACAGAAACATAAAATATGTAAGTGTAGTTTAACAAATTCCTGCTTGGTATGCAGTGAGTGTTTTCAAAACTTTGCTCAACATAAGGGCAACAGAACATTGACATTGTATCTGCAAAAGAGTTGTAAAGAGAAAGAATTTTGGAAGTCAGGGATAAGGCAGCAACTGCAACTCCAATATACTAAAACACTGAACACCATATACCTCTTGGTCCCGAGGAACTTCAACTTTGTCAATGTCATCTTCATATTTGGCTCGGGTAAACCTGGAAGACAGTGCTGAATTGGAAGACTTGTAGAACGTTGCTGCACGGAAGAACTCCTCTTGTTCTCTTTCTTGCTCCCATTCTGTTGTATTTGGGTCTAAATATTGCTCCAATGTATCTGCTATAAGATAAGGAGGGAAATGCTTAGCAGAGATTACAGCTTGCTTAGGTCTGACAGTTTTCAAACAAAAAATAAGATAATAAGCAACCATCTTGGCAAGTATTTAATGAGTATTTAGTTTAAGAATAGTATTCATCTCAACTGTGTTATCCTTGGTGAGTGGAAGCAGTTTTTCAAGATAGCAAGAGTGACAGCATTTACCAACTGCAAGGTACATACTTCAAATAATTTTACTTGTAATGCTGACTCCTTACTCACTGCCCTCTAAGGAATGTTTAAAATATCTAATATTTCATAGGCATTTAAAACAAGAAGTATAATCCAAATCTTTATCAAATAACTAAAACACAGAACAAAAAAGTTGACTATGAGTAAGCCTGGCCAGGCTTTGGTAACTTCAAGGGGCTTTCTGGTATATGAAGTGCCCACTGATAAATACAGAATTTGGACACAAATTTTGTAGACAATACAGATGCTGTTTAAAGCAATGGATTCACATTTGCTACCAGAAGGAACAGGAAATAACACCAGCCAAGCAAAGACACTCTTACAAAGAGAATCTTAATCATTCAACTTACTTAAATATTTGCACGTATTACATCATTATGACTGTAGGCACCTCCTTAGTCGTAAGAGGATACTCACCCTTACACAAGGGAAACCCCAGTCCTGAATGGAACTATGGGTTCAAAGATCCAAGTAGTCCATCCCCATGCAATAACCATTAGCGGCTACTGACCAGGAAGTCTTTTTTCATACAGTGAAAGGATTATTTAAACAAATCCTACAATAACAAAACCAGGTTTTCTACCTAACACTGTACCCTTTCCTCTGCAAATCTTTGCTGGTGCCCTTTTTCTTCTTGTCCAATAGCCCCTTTGTACTTTAAAATTTAAAAACAAACTAACCTTACTTTTTCATTTTAAGACAGTTAGATTCACCTGCTGCTGCTCCTCTCCCTAGGTCAGATTTTGGCTTTTTATGCCTTACATAAAAATCTGGGGAACTCACCACAAGGCATCAAAAATACCTGGTTTAATGCAAGATACACAACAGTATCATTTAATAGCAAAAACCTAAACAAAATGGAAGGAGACTGAAACAGGACAAGGAGAGCAGATGAAGGGGTTGAGGGTTTTTCTGCATGCATGCTCTGATTTTACAGCCACAAATTTTTCTGAGAGAACGTAAGTGTGATAGTGACAGTTTGAGTATCCAAAGGACACAGAATACAAGCTTTGACAAGTGTGAACTACTTCTTTCACTTCAGACCCCTTATCTCCTCTGGAAGTACAGGGTATGGGCTTGCTTTTGATTTCTCCTGTCTTTCTACTGTGACCTTTCTACCTTTATAGGATCTGTCAGTTTTACTCCTCAAAGTGAAACAAACTAAATGAAAATGCTTATTCCATGCATAGTTCATGGTACTGACCAAAGCTGAAGCCTACTTTGGCAAATGGAAGAAGGAAAACCCAGGCAATTAAGTAGAACTTCACCTCTGCTACAGCATCAAAATGTGAAATGTCATGCCTAAAATCAAGTCTTGCTGACACGTTGATTACTGAGCAGTTTTCCTGAAGTCAACACAATTAAGTATCAGTAAAAGTTTCTTTTAATACTGGCCCTAAAAAGAAGTAGAGGGAGAAATGTTGTGGAATTCAGGAAGAGAACTCATAGTGAACATAAAACACATCAGGACAAAAAAGGGAAAGAGAGAAAAGTAAAAAATAATTCAAGAAATTTTTTCAGAGACAAAGTGTCGGAATTAATCTCTTCAGTTACCTTCTTCTCCTTGTTTAAGACTTTTCAAAAAAAATTCGTATCTTTTTTGCTTTTCTGGATTTTTTGCAAATGGTTTGAAGTCACTAGAACCAGCGTTTGCTAACTGTGGCCCCAAGAACTTTAGCCATTTGTGAGAAGCACCATCTAGGGAAGCTGAATGGCATCTGCTGTTTTGGGGCTCCTGAGGAATTATTTTTGCTTTCATTTTTTGTTCAGATGCTTGTTTCACTTTTTTGAGTCTTTCTCTATCTTTCTCAGACAGATATTCTAAAACAGAAGGAGCTGGACCTAAAACCAAAAAAAAGAAGCAGTAAGAAATGAGAAAATGACTACAGCTGTTCTGCCACTTCAGTGGAGGAAGAAAGCCTACCACTATGAATAAACATTCAGAGAAAATGCTTTTAAGCAGCAATAAACAGTGTAATAGCAGAAATGAAATGACAGAAAAAGTTGGCCACTAGTGCATCTTTTATGCTATTTACCATATATTTACGTATTTGTAAACTTCACTACTGTGCATACAAATGCAAACCACATTTACAAGTTACTTTTCTAGTGAACTTCAATGTATTTCAGCGAAACCTCATTTTCCAGGGGAAAAAAAAAAAAAAACAAAACCCAAACCTCACAGCCTTCTATATTCTGAATCCATAATAAGGCCACAAAAAAAGAAAAAGAAAAATAAAAATAACACAGCAAAACACCATCCCACATGTTTCTCCTTTTTAAAAGACTGAAGTAAATAAAAATACAGGCAGATATGTCAACAAGCTGTTGAGATGAAACTGAACGATGAGGTATTCTAACTAAGCCAACTACATCTAGTATGTTTATATTAGAAAACAGTGTTCAGACTAGATCAAATTTTTACTGTTATATAGAAAAACAGGGGACCTGAAACCCAAGCAAAGATGTTGTCACATTATCAGTACCTTTTAGACCAGTCTCTCCTAGTTGTTCCCTCCTCTGGGAGGCATTCAGAGCATGCCTGCTTTGCTGTCTCATATCGCTGTCAAGTTTTCCAGTTGATTCCTCTAATACCTTCTGTAAATGGCAGTTTTCATTCCCATCTGCTATCACAGGTCGAAAGTAATGGACTGGTCTGTAATTTCGTGGCAGGGGAGGTGGTGGATATATCTTGGCAGGGAGACGACAAAACAAAAATCCACTAAGAAAGAGATACAACTTTGTATTTAATACTTACAAACGTGTTTCAGAAAAAGTCACCTCAGTCTAAAGATTCCTCTTTACATCTCAGCAGTAGAAACAGGTATAACAAGCTACTGATTCTTTCAGACCCAGTCAGTAAGTGGCATCGTAATACAGACTTTGGGAACAAACTTACATTGTTAATACATATTATGAAAAATAGGAAAAACGTACATCAAGCTGTAGCAAAATTAACAAGTTCTAATATGCATTGCTTTTATTTGAGAAAAGTTCTAGGTATTGCTTAATAATTACTTTTTTTTTTTTTTTAAACAGAAGTCACATGCTTTAATCGGTTAATTGCACTATTGAATACTTTTGTGCTTATTGTATTTCAACGTCTTTCAAAATCCTTTTCCCCCACATTCGTTCTTTTTTCAGGCTGTTACTCTAAAGGTTATCCCCATGCTTCCCAAACAACGCAATTTTATATACCAATATCCTTCCTTTTTCTTCATTAGAAACAGGACCACGTCACACAATTCTGTTTGACATTCTAATTTATGCAAATTTATACTGCATAAATGAGGCAAATCTGAGAACAGAGTTAACAAATTCACTTGTCACCAAAACAGATGTGGATGAAGCATGAGGCCTGATTTTTACAGAAAACTGAATGTTGCATCTAAAAGATCTAGAAACAAAAGATGTACTACTTTTTATTTCAAAGTGAAAACAAACCATTCCTCTAACTTTATGCCGAACAACAGTGTGAAAGGCACTTGTTCAAAGCCAGTATATAGGCAAAGTTTAAATTCACCCAGTAGTCTGACAAATTTTAGGTTTGTATTATTCAGTTATAGCTTCCAACACTATAATTTTGCTCCTTCCACATACTTCATTGCTGACCAGAACTTTTATTTCTAAGAACATGAAAACCACTGAGCAACATTAAAGTCCATATAGCTCACGTGTCAATTTGCTGATGTTATTCTTAATAGTTAAATATCAGTATATGCTTACCTTGCTTGGAGTTGATGATTTTGATGCCAACGAGAAACCATCCAAGATTCTGCCTGTGTATTTAACTTCTCCTTCTGACCCTACAGAATAACAGGAGAATCGGTCAGTATTTAAAACATGTATGTTTGGCAAAAAGCATTTTTCTGAATATTTTCCAGTTTTCAATATATTTTATGGAGTGTAATTGTAGTTGTCTTCACTGCCTTTCATTTAAAATTAAGGGTTCTGAATCTGGATTACTACTATATAGCTAAAAAAACTACTGCCAGAGAGATTGCTGTAGGATGAACATGGTTCATAGTGAGGCAACAGTATCACTGCTGTGCCTAGCCAAGATCGTGAGCACCATTAATGGTGTACAACTAACATTAACTACCGTATTTCAGGCACTTAGAAACTGCTCTAAAGTGGTATAAAGATCAAATTTACAAATTTATTTGAAAATACACGTGTATCTAAAAAAAAAATTCTTTGCAAGTATTGGTGTGATATTTTGTAGCCATGATTCACAATCATTTGTTTCCTTCAGCGGAATTGAATGATGCATCTCACAAAGCAATGCATATTGTCCTTTTAAAAATAGAATTTGGGAGTTTAATCTACACTGGGATAAGTGGAGGACTTTAGAAATTATTTCCAGATTTGGACACTTCAATAAGGAAGGAAGAATAGATGATGTTCCAGAAATCAGAGCTAGAAGATAACAGTCCCCTGAAAATTAAAATACTTGGCAAAGAGAGACTACATTTATGTCTTCTTCCCTCCTCCTCCCCCAATACAAGTTACACTACAGCTCTTTAGATAGAACTACAGTTCTTACATTTTTTTGCTTTATATTGCTTAGGTGCTGTCCAGCCATAAAAGCCATCTCCAGGTTCCTCATCTTTTAGAACTGTATCATATTTTGATAGTGTGTCGGTTGCATAAATATCATCGTCTTCCTCCTCTAAAGCTCCTACACCAAAAGCCTAAAAATACATATTTAAATAAACATGAGAATTCAGAAGTGTAAAATTAATATTTTTAAGTCATGTCAGAACACATCTACATGTATATCTATTCATTTGTATTATACGAGATGTCTGGTATACATACATACATACTGGGAAAAATGTACAGCTTCACAAAAAAAAAGTGCTACCAACTAGTGAAATAAAGAAGCAACCCAACCAAACACAAAAGCAAATATATTCCACTCTCTTGGCAGGGAGGGACAGTGAGTTTGGCCTGTACAGGATGAGGACAGCAGCCTAATTCCACAAGGTAACATTTGCAATCTGACTAAAAGCAGGTTAAGTTCTCAAAAGATAAAAAACTAAGTTGGCATGAAAATTAAAAAAGTATAATTCCCAGAAATATAAATTGACAATGCTTCTACTTAAGAACTACAAATACCATGGAAGGAAGCAAAACCTCTCTAGCTGACTGTCATGGTTTAAGCCCAGCCGGTAACACGGAACCACGCAGCTGCTCACTCACTCCTCCCCTTTCTTCCTCCCCCTGCTCCGCTCCCGGAGGGATGGGGAGGAGAATCAAAAGAATGCAACTCCCACGGGTTGAGATAAGAACAGCCCAGTAACTAAGGTATAATACAAAACCACTACTGCTACCATCAATAATAATAACGATAAGGGAAATAACAAGGGGAGAGGATACAATTGCTCACCACCCGCTGACCAATACCCAGCCCGACCCGAGCAGTGATCTGGGCCTTCCAGCTAACTCCCCCCATTTTCTGTACTGGGCATGACGTGCTGTGGTATGGAATACCCCTTTGGCCAGTTTGGGTCAGATGTCCTGTCTCTGCTTCCTCCTGGCTTCCCGTGCCCCTCCTCACTGGCAGAGCATGAGACTGAGAAAGTCCTTGGTCGGAGTAAACATTACTTAGCAATGAACTAAAAACATCGGTGTTATCAGCACTGTTCGCAGACTGAAGTCGAAAACACAGCCCTGCACCAGCTACTAAGAGGGAGAAAAATGACTGCTACTGCTGAACCCAGGACACTGACAGACCCAACATTAGTGGAAGTAAAATTGAACAAAAATGTAAATTAAAGAAGCACTGAATGCTAATTTTCTCTAATCGAAGACAAACAAGAATTTTTTCCACCCAACTATTCAGAGTGAGCTATTTCATAGTTCTCTTTAACAGTATCAGTACATGGAGGCATTTAAGAGTTCTAAGGATTTGCCCACATCTTCACATTAAGTAAAAAAATCCTGTTCTCAAACCACACTTAATATTTCTTACGACTGTACAATGACTAGATGCCTTCCAGAGAAGAAAACTCAAGATTTATTTAGATTTTATTGCGCTAACAATAAAGTGCATTAAAAAAAAAGTCCTCACCTGACCCGTAATACCTAGTTTTCTTCCTTTACTGGGTCTCAGATCACCAATTAAATTGCTTGTATCTTCAGAATCACCTGTGAAGAGATTTAGGTGTTCTCTTCCAGAGGCACCAAACAAAGCTTGTGAGGGGTCCAATCCCTTATAGCCAAGTCCATGGATATTCTCTTTTGGAGTCAAATCTACAGGCATTATATCTTTCGGTGCAAATGTCACATTCTCTGGCTGGTATTCATCCTCTTCATCCTTGTACAAAGAAAAGTATTAACAGCAAATATAATTCAAAGTTTTGTATGCTGAGTTTTTACAACATTTAGTGAACATGAGACTAGGCAAGTTTGCATTTCCGAAATTACGTACAAAAATATGTATGAACTACACCTGCCTAGGTAGCAAAAGAACAAATGTATTACATTAAAACCTTTCTTCACTGTAAGGATAAGTATTTATGAATACTTTAAAAAAAGCTTGGAACTGCATGTTAAAAATACCAAAGACATCAAAGCAGAGGGGGGTTTAAACGCCTTAGCTCACATTCTCACATAAGTCAACAAAGAATTTCTGCCTGTTCAATACCTCAGAACCCTCAGAGAGTCCAGGTGGTAACGCACAACCATATATTTTCACTGCAGGGTCTGTAAGAGACATAATAGCATCATGTTAAATTACAACTCTTTGTGAAATTTCTCTAAGATTAAAGAAACAGACCAAAGAGAAGAGGGTTTTAAAATTAACTTTCTCATCAGTCTATGAACGTTAACTTTCTAGTAGTGAGTTCAGGAACTTCACTGAACTTACCAGGTTTCTGCCTGCGTGGTTTTCTTTTGACACGTGGTCCAATTCCTTGTCCTTCTTTCCAGCCCATTTTTCGTAATAGTTCAACCCCAATTGTTATTCTAAGAAGAAAACAAAATGAATTACCTCAAACCACATCTCTAATATTTGTTAATAACATACATATCTACCATTCAAAATTACGTTTATATGCCCCACTTTAAAATCAAAACTGAATGTATCAACATCTTCTTTTACAAAACATCCCAGTTTGGAAATGTTTACCTGGTGCAAGTCTGCACATACAAAACAAAAATCCAGGTTGAGGCCACTTGGAAAAGGCAACACTGCAGATTTCCCAGTCTCTTTCATGAATTACTGTGATCAAACATTACTCTTCTAACCAATACAACACTTCTAAGTGAAAGGAATCGTTTGGTTAACTCTCACATAAATTTACTTACTTTGATGGGCCTATTAAATCATCAAATGCAGTGGTTCCTGGAATGGCAGCAACTACTCCTGCAATCTGTCTTGCTTTCTCTTTTATTCTGTCTTTAGCTTTGGATGCAAAATCATCTGTGGTTGTAATACTTTTCGGTGCTATCCCAAATTCACTAAGATCCTGGGAAATATAGACAAAATGGAAAAAAGATTAAAACTATGTTTCCCTCAAATGCTTACTCACTGTAATGGTAAAGGAAAGAAAAGGGGATATGACCCTCACACCAGCTAATTTTTTTAAGCCATTTATACAGTTACTTTTCCAATAATTTGAATAGTCTTATTTTTAAGCACCTTCAAAAATAGTTGTATTCTCTGGTAAAGTGTAAGGTTTGAGTTCTGGTTTTGTTTTTTTGGGTGCTTTTCGTCATCTGTTTGGTTTGAGGGGTTTTGGTTTCTCGATTGGTTGGTTTTTAACATTTAGATTACAGAGGCTTCCTACATGGATCTATGAAACACCCTATAGGACCCAGCAGTATAACGCTGTATACAAGAAGTAATTTTAAAGTCACTTCCATTTTCGCTATTTAAGTTCTTTAGCAGATTTCATTGCCTGAAAAACCTGCTGTCATGGCAACTAATTCCAAAAGACTTCTATTACTTTCTAAATTTACCTCTTCATCCATGAAGTCTTCTGGCCCAAGAACAGTTCTGTCTGCTCTCTTCTGCCGTGATGATACAAAAGTCGAGGGAGCCCATCCTTTAAAGAGAGTAAGTATCCAAGTAAGAGACTGCAACATCATATTTGAAAACAATTCAAACATTTCACCTTTACACCTTAAGGCTGAAATCAGGGGAACATCTATAAAACTGCAGTCCAAAAACTCAGGGGAATTAACTTCAACAATATTGTTTCAACTATTTACAGTATAAGGAACAGCAGGGAAAGAATAAATAAATAAATAACCAAAACAAAAAAATTAAAAACCAAACAAACAAAAAAAAAAAACAACCCCCCCCACCTTAATGACAATTAATTAAGGCATCAAATTACAGCAACAAATTAACCCTTCCCAGAAGACAGAAAAATATCCAACCTTCCTTTGTGCCAACAGTGTTAAAGTAGCCAGCAGAGAAGCCACCAGTAAATGCTCCATGGAAACGCTGATATCGTCCCTTTGCATCTTTAACAGTCTGTTCTTGCAGAGGAACGGGCTTTTTAAGTCGTTCACCTATAAACAAATCAGAAACTAAGTCACAACCTTGCATAAAGAATGGACTCTCTGCTTGCTCCAAATGCCATCTCTTCATTTCAATTAAGAACTGGATCAAACAGTAGCCACCCGGAGGTGGAAAGCATCATGCAGTTCACATTTATTCCTACCCTTATTATTTGTATACATTGCTAATGTATGCTGCTAAAGTAAAAGCATGAAGTGTTCAAATAGAAACCCTGAATTCTAAGGAGTTCTAAGAACATTTTTTTTCCTGTGAAAGGACACTTTTAGTTGTTAAGTATACAACATCCCTGACAGGATTTCATCAGTCAATTACTGGTTTTGAGAAATTACACAACATCGGAAGTGGCCAAAACCGAAACAAAACACAAAAGCTACCGACTTCAACATGAAAATTTGCTGCTTTTAACAATGTTTATATGAATTAAGTGGCATGGACTCAGGAGTCACAGCTGTACAAAACTCCTTGGACAATGACGAGCTTGTCTCATGAATACAAGTGTACGACATCCGCAGAATCAGAGACTGGTTCGGGTTGGAAGGGACCTCATCTAATTCCAACCCTCTGCCACGGGCAGGGACACCTTCCACTGGAGCAGGTTGCTCCAAGCCCCTGTGTCCAACCTGGCCTTGAACACCGCCAGGGATGGGGCAGCCGCAGCTTCTCTTGGCGACCGGTGCCAGCGCCTCAGCACCCTCACAGGGAAGAAATTCTGCCTAATATCTAATCTAAATCCACCCTCTTCCAAGTTTAAAGCCGCTCCCCCGTGTCCTGCCAGCACACGTCCTTGTAAAAAGCCCCTCTCCAGATTTCTTGCCGGCCCCTTTAGGTACTGCAAGACTGTAGCAAGGTCTGCCCGGAGCCTTCTCTCTCCGGGCTGAGAATGCAGTTATACCGATGAGCATAACTGCACACAGCTGAGCTGTTACATTTGAACTCCACTTTGTCTTTATGTCTTTTTTATCTTCCGAGGCTTGGTGCAAGGACAGTGAGACAGACGGGCCCCAGCTCCGACCACGGCAAGACCCGGTGCCCCAGTCCCGCTCCCGCACTCCGGAAAGCCGGTGTAGTGCCGAGCAGCCCGTCCCACATCCCCGCGGCGGGCAGCCTGCCTTCCGCTCCCGCACCGCTCCACTCGGTGGCCCCTCGCTTTCCCAAACCCAAGGCCGCAGTGAGGAGGGCAGGAGCCCTGCACCGAACCGGTTTGCGGGCCCTCCCGACCCCCCGGACCAGCCCCTCACGCCGGGCCGCCTCCCGGCCCGCGGTGCTCCCCAGCGCTCGCCGCAACGCACGACGGAGGTTCCTTAGAGGAGCAGTCGGGCTCCGTGGGCTCTCTCACCTTCTGGCAGCGGCTGCAGCGCGGTCCCATAACTCACTAGATCATCTTCATCGCTCTCACTCGACTCCGCCGCCGCCATTTCACCGCGACGGCGGCTCGCGCGGGACAAAGCTGCGTCACACCGGGGGGGCGGAGCGGTACCGCCCGCGCTGCGGCCCGCCCCGTTCCCCAGGGGCTGGGGCCGGAGGCCCGAGCCCGGCAGCGGCGGTGACAGCGGTCATCGCTGTCGCGGAGCCGGCACCGGCGGCCACCGGAGCTTGCCCCAGCCGTCCCTCAGGCGCCACCGGTGGCCGCTTGAGAGATGCCAGACCCGGTTCTGCCAGCGGCTCCGGCCAGCCGTGCCGTCCCGGAGTGCTCTGTAGAGAAATGGGGGGGGGGGAATGGTGCAGCGTGCGGCTCACAGCCCACGGTCAGAAACCTGTTTGGTGGTTTTAAAAGATATTAATTCTAAAAAATGCCGAACGCTCGATACTGGCCACCCGATCGGCTACGTGGAAAAGCCTGATGCTCCAGAGGAGGGCCTGACCCAAACACCGCGGGGCTCCGGGCGAAGGAAAGGGCAGTAAAACCGCTGTGGAACAGATCCTATCTAATCCCAGGGGTAGAGCGAACTCCACCCTGGATCAATATGACCAAGGGAGGTGCGGATTTAATGGATTTATAACCTTTAGCCAATACATGGCAAAATTTGTCTAATAGCATTGTTTTACGAGCTGTTCAGACAGGCCGTGCGCAGGGACCGGTGCAGAAGCCTGCCCCAAATCTGCACCAGAACAGCCTTGTCCCGCTGCGCTTCCAGAGCCGCTCTGGGGAGTCTGGTGTCACAAGAGGAGCTTAAAATTGAATATATTCTATACAAAGACCACTTGAGAACCAGTAAGTATTCACTGGTGAGAACCAGCTGCTCAAAAATTGGATTTTAATTCCCAGTGTTATCCCTGAGAAGCTCGTATTTTGATTAGTTTTATTTCTCAAGCTTACATTTTACCTTAATAGTCACTCACTACAAACACAATAATTTAGAAGTTTTAAAAACAAAATCCCAAACCGTTCCAAACCCAACCAAGAAGCAGCCCTTCATTTTGTGCTGAAGAGTCTATCAATCCACAGCTTTTGTAGGCAAGTATCACCAGTTACTTTAAATCCTTGAAAATAAGCCAAAACGTGACTTGAGATACTCCTGCCCTTAACAGATAAGGGTTCTGCAAGTTCAGTGGCTATTCCCTAATCCAGTGCTTGTGTTTGTTTGTATACACAACACTGGTTTCTTTCGGAGTGAAACTACTGGAGTTTCGTGTGGTTTCAGGTTTCCGTCGGAAATATTTACAGTGTCCCATGCAAACAGGGAGTACTCTGTTTAATTTAGATCTCTAATTCACTTTAAAACAATAAAGTAGAAGCCACAGACATTTATCTACCTGCATTATCTTTTCTCATCAGTACTAATTAGTAAGCTGTTAGCTAGAACCTACAGTGGCAAAATGAGTTGTTAGCACAGTTGCTGTTTCTCTTTGCTTAGGAAATAATTGTTCCTGAATAGTCAATTCTAATTAACACACAGACTTAAATAAATCTTTTTCACACAATGTTAACAGAAAATCTTTTGAGTGCCTTATCTGTTATGTTCAAAGAATCAGGGTAATTTTTATCAGATTAGAATTACTTTTGCATCCCAACTGTTAAACCAGGTGCCAGTTGCTATTCCTAGCTGTTAAATGAGACAATAATTACAGTGTCTTTTGATAATTGCAAGGAAACTAAAATATTAATAGGTTTGGATAGTTTACATGTACAATAAAAGTCGACATTTTTGAATGACAGCTCAAATACTTGCTAGTACGTGTAAGGCTGAGATTGAATCCTTAAGCCAGAGGCAGACTTCAGGCTTCGGTTTTCCAATACATTTTCAACGTTTGGTTTTGAATTAGTTAATTGAGAAGGTCAACCATAGAAATGTCTTCCTATATCCTTTATTATATTCTTTAAAACCATTTCTTCAAGTCGATAACTACTTGTTGATTAGTTTTAAGTTTTGTGGGTTACTGGAACTTCAGACTAAAAGCATAATAATCGAGAAAGAAAAGAAGGAAGCAAAAATTTATTATTCATTTACAGGGCTGTTAAAAACATGTTAATAAAAAAAGGAAAACATAAGTACAGGAAATAGAAAAATACATTACCTTTTTATTTTTCAAAACAGAGCAAACGACTTCACCTCTAGTTTATCTTGTGTTCAGTGGGAATATTTCCAATTATTCTTCCTGCCAACACATGGCTACTGTATCAGTTGATGAAACAGACGCATGAAGTACAGCCTCTGATGCATTGTTTTAGCTTCTACAAAGTGCTTGCTTTTTTTTTTAAACAACAAGAAGGAAAAAAGGTAACGAGTATTGTCCTTAAGTATACAGACCCTTGTCTATAGATCTCTGCTGAAGGCAAGGCTTATCTGATGTTTTTGCCCATGCTTGGCCTTATATTCTAAATTCCCACCAAAACTATAATGTTGTGTTTCCAATATGTTCTCACAGTCGAATAGGCAAAGCAGATTAACTGTTCAATACTAAATGGAATTTATTTTATTCTTCAGTGAAGATAAAGCTGCAGTTAACATGTGCCCGTTGCTACTAACCTGACGAAGCAGCAGTGAAATGCTGCACCTACAGCCAATCACGTCACGGCCACCCCAAGCCCTCTTACTGAGTTTGTGTAACATTTTTATACCATTTTGCTATCACTCAGTAAATTTGCTGGTAAGGAAACATTCTACTGGCACTTCTTACTTGCAGTTCCTGTCTGGTCACTTTCAATTCACCTGTCATAAAACTTCTTTTGTTTCTGAGAACACTTCCCCATTCTTTACTCTCAAACTTCTCTAACTTGAAAATCTACATCTTGTAAATTTATAACAGTCTCAAAGCAGATTCTCATCACTATTGTTACTGTGCTCCTGTTAGACAATTTTTGCCATTCTCAGTCTCTTCCCTCCACCCCCACCACCCCCTGCACCCGCCAACATGTATTTGGACAGAGTTGAGGGGGGTGAGGAAGAATCAACCAGTGTTCCTTTTCCTGTCTTCACCTAAAACTTCCCTACAGTAGATAGACATTTGCTCATGAAGAACTGCAATCTTCAGAAATAAAGTGTGATACTAACTCGAGTAACTTGCTGCAATTTAATTAATTGGCCATAAAGCTACAGGCTGTCAGGGTTACTGACAAAATCTCTTTGTCTTTCTTCTCAGAACAGAAGTTTAATATTCAAAGCCACCAGCAACAGGGGGAGAAATACGTAACCATGTGTCAGGTTCAGAGTTCAAGAGCCTACCCTGAGAAACTTCTCCCTTCATAAAGCAGCATTCTAAGTGCTTGTGCTGATACGCCTGGGTGTCTCTGGCACAAAAGCTCTTGGAGGCACTTGTTACATGTTTATAGCTGCAAAGGCTATAAAATCACAAAAAAAGAAACATTCTCTTTCAAGAGAGTAGCACCTGCCTGTACTAAATCAAAGGAAATTCCTATTCAGTACATAACAGTGCATCAATAGACAGGAATTTAATTTCCCAAACCGAGACCATTTCCTAGTGGCCAAAGAGAAGACTGAAGATGGGATTGCATATATTCACATAGTTTTTTCCAAGATGGGAAGGACAGGATTGACTAAGCAAGTGGCATGATACAAACATAACAGAAATATGGCACATAATGTGCACAGGTACATATATACCACATACATTGTCATGTGTCCAAATTCTGGTCCCTCTTACCTTTACTATTCTTGGATAAAATCTGGGACAACTCAAGCTCTGCCATTCAGTGCCTATTTTCAGCTGGCCATTGTTGGGATCACCTGGCTGGTTTATATGTGAAGATGCACAAAGCCAGGTCAAGCCAGTTCTGTAACCAGAGGGAGGTTTGGTGATGCAGAGATAAGGTTTCAATCTCAATGCTTTAGGCACAATATACAGAAATTCTTTGGATGCAAATTCTTAAGCTTTTGATGCTCTCTCAAGAGATAGCGCCATGTCCAGATCACCATATTTAATCTTTCCTAACATTAAACATAAATATCAACCAACATCTGCATCTCTATGCCCCTTTTTCTGAGTGCATGTGTCCAGATTCCTAGCCTGTTACTACTCAGTCTTTACAACACAGCAAACCAAACCTCCTGAGTAATGTGATCATGAGAAACTGAGAAAGTTTGTGGTATGCACTCACCTCTATTTAGGAATTCTAGTAGCAACCAAAAAGCTTCTGGAGACAAGACGTTTAACCAACTGGTAAGAGCGGGGATATGTTTCTCCGAGGGTAAATCAGGTTGTGGAATGTTCTAAGCTGCAATTTACATTCCAGGGTCAGGGAGCACTCCTATCCCATCATTACACAGCTCAGCCCTAGCTACTGAGACCACACAATCCACATGAGTCTTTTGCTGCAAAGCGTGTTCACCACATGCAGACAAACTTGCAGTGACTTACTTCAGAAACCTGGTATCGGTCCTCACGCAGTCATGAGGAAATACCTTTATCCCAGCAATGGGAAGGCAGAGTGTAAAGATACCATGGACTCAGGGCTGATTTTGCTGTATAAACTTGCTGCGTGTAGCACTGCTGAATTTGTTTTATTTCAGAGAACCCACCAGCAACAACAAAAGGCTGCATCTTGTCAACAAGACGTGTTAAACCTTATCTTTAGTATTGGACTGTGCAGAAACTTCTGCAAATTTGTGTTTTACACATGACCATGATAACAGTCTCCCATGGTGTTGGTGACTTTCTGACCCTTTGGTCTGGCTACAGACTCTTGGGACTTTATTTGAGCCTTTCAATGGTATCGGTTTTAAGTAAACCCAGCAAAAGCCGTCCAGACTTCCAGGATGGTCACATTAATACTGTTTTAATTGCCAGATCATACCAGCATGGCCTACGCTGGCAAATTACTATTTATGTCTCCTTTATATTAACTTACTTATATGTATTGCATTGCAGTTTTACACTGATTTGTAAGATTCGAGTTTTAAAATAATTTTTAATTTGGCAGCTAAGTACATTTTGTAAAATAAAAAATAAATAAATAAAACATTTTTTACACCCTCTGAATAGAAATTAAAGCAAGTTGAACTATTTTCCCGCTTTTACCTATTTCTATTCAACATATGATTGGATACATTTATTCAGCACCTTTAGAACTATTTAAAAAAGGGGAAAAGTACTGGGGTGAGAGTGAATTGGGAAGAACAAGATTCATTTGACTTCCAGAGAGGCAACAGCAGCTCTTTGGATCCCCATTTCTGAGGTGCTGGCTCTAGTCTTCTTCCTTAAAACCAGGCAGCTGACACAGTTTAACTGGACTGTGCTGCATAACTCTGCAGACACCAGTGTTTCAAAGCAAGTTTCAGTTGAGGGTGTAATTCCAAAGATATTCTTCCTTTGACAAACAAATGTTGTCTCTGCAGATCTTTTCCTGGCACAATTCTAAGAAAGATGAAAAAAAGGGAAAAGAAGGAAGGGGGGAAGACAAGTTTGGTAACATCAATTTAAGTGTTCTGCTGTATTGCATCTTCAAATGCCCGCATAACTCCGTAGGTTAGGCTTGGCTAGTAATAGGAATCGATATTGGCAATTTCCTTACCCAAGTGTCCAATAACAACATTTGTGAAACCGGTTATACAATGGAATATTTCAAAGACGAGAGGTTTCCAGTGCGAACTCTGCAGATTTTTGCAATGCTGAGGTTGATCCCACAGCAGTTCCCCAGAGCCGGGGCCAGCCGTGCCTCTCACCGAGATACTGCTGCCCTTATCAAGGGACAAGGCCGGAGCCCCTCCAGCTCCGCCAGACGCTGGTATCTCTCTCTCTGCCAGGCTCCTGCCCTTCCCAAGATGGGAAGCTGAGGCGCTATGGACGTGGCCGTGCGGGCTTTGGGCACCGGCCCAGTAATGCTCCCCCTCTGCCCCGGGGTGTGGGGGGCACCCCTCTCGGAGGAACGAGCCCGCGGTGAGGGGCCGCCACCCGCGGGAAACCTCGGCTACCTGAGACAAGCCCCGGGGAAGCTGGCGGCGACCTCAGCGGAGCCGGGGTCCCACCCCGGCGGCTGTCACCGGGCACAGCGGCACGGGGAGGGCGCGGGGAAGCAGCGAGCGGCCCCTTCGGAGCGGCCAGCCAGGCTGAGTGCAGCCCGGTGCAGCGGGGCACCGTGCTGCGCTTCCAGTGTGGACGAGGGGCACCCCGACCGCGGAACTTCCACGGGCAGCGGCCCCCGAGACCCTGCACAGACCTCACCGGGGCCGCCCCAGTGCGGCGGAGCGGACAGCGCTGCGGGACTGGGCGGGGCGGACAACTCCTCCCTGCCGCCACCGGGGGTGGGGCCGGGCGGTGCCGTGGGGCAGCGCCGGCATTTCCCGCAGGGTCGCGGCTTCCCGCAGCAGTGCTCGCCTGGCAGCGGTAGCGGACGGACGGTCCGCCCGCCCGGAGATGACAGACACTCTGTCGCCTCGCGGCTGCCAGCCGGCCGAGCCGGCGGAGGACGGCTACTTTCGGAAGGTGAGATGCGCGGCGGCCGGCGCGGGGGACTGCGTGCCGGGACAGGCACTCCGGGCTCGGCGGTCCCGTGTCCGTCTGTCGCGGCTGCTTTCTGCTTGGCGGCGGGACGTGGGCGCCTGGGCTCTGGCTGAGCGCTCTGCGGCGCTTGGGGTAGGGCATCGGGCAGACAGGGCGCTCCCCGGGGTCCCGGGCAGCCTCCGCCGGGGCGACCCTCCGCTGCTGGGCTTCGCGCTGCGGGACAGGAGCACTCGTACCTCCACAAAATGGGCGAAATTCCCCTTGACGGCTTCTTTTGTCTTTCCTTGTGCTCTTCCCTGTTCGCTCCTTGCTCGCTCTCTAGTAAATTACCTTGTGTACCTGTAAGAAAGTTTGCTGGAGTAAGGCAACGAAATTAACAGACTCGTTAGGAAGTTTTTAATGAACATCTGGCCTAATTACTTTTCAGACTGAGTGGGCGGCTCATGCCATAACCTGCACCTGAGCGCAGAGTAATTATAGTGAAGTGTCGCTTGTCCGGCAGCCCCTGGGCTGCTGTGAACTTCACCGGGGGTGAAGGGCAGCGAGTGCCGCTTTCGGAAGCTCAGTCAGCCGTCCCTCGCTGGGTTTAAGCTCTCCACCTGCAACTATTGCTGATGGGCTTCAAATAGGGGTGTCGGTACACGCGGGGGTCGGTGTATATTGTGGATCTGAGACCAGACCATACACTGTTCATTCTATGGAGGGAAAAAACCCAAACGAAGCAACAACCCAAAGCCCAAAAAACCTCTCGTACATCAGGTTGTTGCTGCTGAAAGCAAAGATAGCTATCCCTACAGTGTACTTCAGCCATGACCTGGATTACACGGTAGGGAGGCGCAGATGCTTTGCTCTGCTGCCCTCCTTACAGGCTGTTTAGATTTTTGACCCCAGTATTTACCAATTTCAGCAACCTCCAGGAGCTTAAGCAACAATATTGCTTCTTAGCAGAGGAACTGTTCACAGCTGAAAAGAGCCAAGTTTCGCCTATGCCAGCCACACTGCAAGGACTTGGTACTGCTGTGTGAATAACTAGAGAGGCTGAAACAAAACTTTCACCAAATCTTGTCTGGTTTCTTCATTTGAGTATAATATTTGTTGAGTAATGACTGCTTTCTTAGTAGTCCGCAGCAGGAAATCATGAAGTGTGGCAAAGTTGTAATTATTTAGAGTTTTCACAGCTCTGTTTTCTGTAGTGCAGGATGCTCATAGGCTGCCTTGAGGTGTGTTAGTAAAAAAGTTGGCTTTTCATGTGGTTGTCAAGTTCGTTAAATTAGATAAATCATCTCTTCCACCTGTTTGTTTTCACTGATGAGGACTGACTGAAGTTTCATCATCAAGTTGTGCCTCCTAAGAGTAGATCTTCTGCAATCAGACTTGCAGAGGAACTGAGTTTATTTTCAATTAAATTGCTGTATGTGAGGGTTAAGTTCACTGAAAACAGCATTAGATCAGTGTAAACCCCCATCCTGGTCAGGAGTTAGGTGTTTCTCATATATGAAAATACTGTAAGATCAATCTTGCACCTCGTCATGAACATCTTTCCCACTTTTGAATTACTTGTGTCTTAAAGGAATAGAAAATAGGAATCTGATTAAATTTGGGTGAGGCAGTGTTGCAGTGGAACATTCTTCCCTTTGTCCACTCACATCTTTGAAAAGTTCATCCAGTTTATAAGTGTCTTTATTAAAGTTGTACACCTCACATCAGGCTAGATGCTTAAAGCCTTCTGTCCCTAAAAGTTAGATGGAAGCAGGAAACCAGTATTCCTTGTTATACATTAGCTGAATGGTCTCAAAGATCAGAGCTTTCTTTCTGACTCAGTAGTTCTAGGAGAAGGGGGGAGGAAAAAAAAAAAAGGCAACCAAAACCTAAAGCAATCCCACTCCAGGAATCTTGGACAGATACGAGCTGTGAAGCCATGGAGATACTTTGGACATAGCACTTTTAGGCCTTACGTGTTCGCCTGAATGGCATGCTAGCTGGTTTGATGTACCTGAAAGTATTGATTGAGCTGCCTGCGTGCATCCATGGGTCTCCCCCTTCCCCAACTTCCTTTGCATCCCTTTCCTCTCCCTTTTTAAAATCACACTACTTCTTGTTTTCCTGAAAGGATTTCAGGGTTGGTCTACCAGTTTTGCTGGTGCAAAATCACATAAATTTCCAATGCTATTCCTCATGCTTTTAGATCAAAAGACTTTTGTGTTCTGTAAGCTGTGGAGCAAGGTGAAAACAATTGCTTTGATCAGTCCTGCTCACCAAAGGGCTTCCAAGCACTGTTTACACAATGAGGTTGCCCTCCATACTTTGTAAGAATGTTGTGCACAGTGACATTTTATAATTGAGAAAAATTGAGCAGTTCATACAATAGCCATTTGTTTTAGGCTCTTGCTATTTTCTTTGGAGGAATGGATTATTGTGGGAAGTATGCTCACAGTTTGTACAGTGCCCTTTTGGGTGCTTTTTGGAGTCTTAAATACAGCATGCCATAAGACAACCCTCAGAATCCCCAAGATGCAATCTGTAAACCAACTCATTTACTTAATTCTTGTTTAGTGCTTTTTTTAATCTCCTGTAGAGAGAAGGTCCTGTAAAACTATGACTGGCTTTGTGTCAAGGGCCAGAAATGGGGAAACACATGCCCAGTCCCGTTTCCTGCTTGGACTTCTGTTGCCACACTAGAAAGTCAGGCTTGCTGTGACTCTGCTGGGTGAGTCTGAGGTGTGATGTATGGCAGCTACTGTGTGCAGTGCCCACTTGCACCGTTCCTCAGACTCCTTCTCTTCATTCCCTTCCAGTGTGGTCAGAGCTGCTCTGTAGAGACTTTTTCCTCTTTCCCTGACCCCATTTCCGTCCATTATCTCCTTCCCCCATGGAAAAGGCCTGTCCTATTTATATAGGTAAAATTAAATTATATAGGTAAAATTAAACATATATAGGTAAAACTAAATTTTCCTTAAAAATCTATAAGATGTTTTGAGCTGGCTCAGGCTTTTTTGGGTGGTTTGTGTTTTTTTTTTTTTTTTAATATCTAGTTTTCAGGAAGTTACCTGTGCAGCCACACAGGCTATATTGAACTCTGTCGATGTTGCCCCTGTTCCCTTCCGCTTACATTTCCCCCTCCAAACCAATTTGGTGAGCTGCAACTGAACAGGTTAGAAGGATTTTAGTTTTAAAAACAAAACAAACAACAGTAACAAAATCCTTGCTGTTGTCATCAAGAGGATATGGCAAAGTGGAAGCAGCACCTTAATTTCCATCAGAAAGAAGATGGAATGTCTATTAACTTTTTGCTTTCTGGGAGGATAACGCACCAGGGAACTGGTTCTGCTACTGTTCTGTTTATCTCAGCCATCACACGTGTATAGTTCGGTATATCCTGTGGTACACTGCCAGGGCAAACTGTACCTGTACTCCTGGGTGGTGCAAGCGCTCTTGGACGTCAGGCTCCTGCCTTGACCTCCTCTGTGCACAGTTCCACATTCTTTCGCTATTACTGGCAGCAACCGGTGAATCAACCATGCATATCCTGCATGTCCATCCAAATTCTGCCCCAGTCTTTCTTCCCTACGAAAAGAGTTTGTGGTCAGCAGAAAATAACAACAAAACTAATGATAAGAGCAATTTGTTTTGAAAGTAGAGCAAGGCATTTAGACAGGAAGGATTTTTCAGCAGACCAACAGTAATTAAAGCAGGACTGTCCTTGTGTGCTGCTTGGCTTATGCGAGATGTTTCTCCCACCTTTAGGGAAGTTATTCTTTAAGCCTGCCTTGGTTCTGTGGATTGCTTGGCCTCTCAGACCTCTTCCTGGTTTCTTTTAGTTACTTTTGAGTTCAGGTGGGAAACAGATCTCTGTTTCAAGTTGTTTTCCCTATTTTTTTATTTCTTTTTTCATTACAGCACACACACACACCCCCTCCCCCAGCAAGTTTCACAAAGTAAATATCCCCAAAACACATCAATATACAGAACTCAGGATATTCATAAAGTAGTACTCATCTAGTCACAGGATCCAATGCTTGTGTGGTGATCTGTTAGTAGGATATGCCTGCCCTGTGGTTTTGGGTTTGGGGGAGCACACACAGATGACTGGGTGGGTAGGAGAAGAGCAAGGAAGATACATCTAGCAAGTTCTTTCTACTGTATCTTTCCTGTCTTGCTTTACTGCTTTGTAACACCTTACGCATACTATAACTACAAATTCTCTCATCAGTCAGGAAGTTGCAATAAATGATAAGAAAAAGCCATAGTTCACTGTTCAAGGTTACCGTTGCTGTAGCTCTCCAAGCATCTGCTGGTACAGCACTAAGCATCCCATCTTCGGTTTGGTTGTTCTGGATAGCAGTCCACTGTGCTACACGGAAGCAGACACCAGCTGGCTTCAGGAATCTTCAGATTCTGATCAGTTTAATGAAAATGCTGATTTTCTTTTCCCTTAAAGCTCTGGTTCCAGTTGAGAGGCTAGATACTTATCATATAGACCAAGCTGATGATTCAGAAAGAAAGACTGTATGTATTAGTCCTCCCTCTCAGGGTAAAAGGCTAAAAACAGAAAACAAGCAGTTCCATATATGAAGCACCAGGCTGAAAATGATGATAGGTATGGTAACCAGCTTGTGAATCAGCCACATCCCTAATTTACTCTCCTTTCCCTCCTTAGCTTTTGGGGTTTCATCTGCAGGGCTTTCCCCCCAACTGTGGTTGGTGCATCAGTTTACCAACCTGCTGCACCTGTGCTTCTACCACTGTTCAGCTCATGTGGTTCTTCTCAGTTATTAGTAGCCAGGCAACCATCAGCATTAGCATAGACACAGGAATATTTATTTGCCTATTTGTTCTCTTTCCCCTTGTCTGGCGGGACAGAAACAACGTGGCAATGATTCATCCCCCCATCATGCCATATCCACTCATTATGTACAAACTCATAAACCCTAGAACTGAAAGTAGGCCTTCGTGTGAAACTGAGAATCATCTGAAACTTGGTTAGTCAAGAGACAGACATCTCTGATGAAACACTGATTTTCATTTTGCTTAGTGAGCAGTGTGACAAGATGGAAGATCGTCTAGAAAATATGTACATGAAATTTAATACAATAACTAGTTATAAAAGTTTATACTAATCTTTGAGGCCAGGCACTTAGAACTGTAAAATACTTGTTCACGGCACAAGTAGGCCAGGCTCTGGAAGACCAGCTCTCCCCCTTCCCCCTGCCTTTTTTAACTTAGATAGAACTTCTAATCTTGAAAAACTTGCAGTATTTAACTAAAAGTTTAAAAATTGAAGTAGTAGAAACATGCCAAGAGAAACTTATTTATGGTAGTAGAAGAAGGAAAATAAATATAATAATTTAGCAGGACTTGGGATCAGTTCTAGAAATACTGGTGTGAATCATGTTGTTTACTATGATCGCTATTGCAGCCAAAGAAGTTGTGTGCATAAGTTGCACACAATTGAACTATCTAGAGGATATGGCCATTTGTGTACACTGCTGTGCTTGACGGGCAGCACAGGTTGTGCTGGCTGGAAAGGAATGTTTTATTTTAAGTAAGAGGGCACACCCAGTTTCAACTCTGTGTCACCTCCAGACGGTGTGTGGCTCATCTTAGGAGTTCAAACCACTACTTCATAACTCATATTTATGTTAATTTCAAATGCTTACTGCGATTACTCATTGTTTGGCAAACAGTCAAGATTTTTGTGTCCTTCACAATTGGATTTCTGATATTAAAAAATACTCCTGTCTTGAAGAAAGAACTTCCTGGCATCTAAGTTAAATACAACTGCTTCTTCATTTGGGACCCATACTTTTGACAGCTATCTGCCCTCCGTAGTAGGCAATTTCTTAAGGCCTACAGCCTAAAGTTGGGGAAAAACAAAGATACTGCCTATACCCCTTAAACTGGGGGGATTTGAAGGCTCCTTCAGATGAGAGGTACGCACTGGGGCCTTGTACAGAGGCAAGATACTGTCTGTTCATAGCTAACCTGGGCTACCTGACTACAGGATTGCTTAGCTACCAACTCTGTCGCCATGTAAGCTGTAGAATAAAATCTTCCCCCTCAATCCCACGTTGAGTCCTGAAACAGTCAGTCAGCCGCTTCCTAGCTCTGCTTGAGCTCCTGCTGTTGAGCTGGCAGTGCCTGGCCTGGCATAGACAGCATCACACTGGGATGGCACAGGCACTCAATACAAGTGTTGGCCAAATAAGTGTGTGGGCGATTATGTTTATAAACTTAATAATAAACCCCAGTGGGATACCCTGCCACCTAAGCTCAGGGTGTAGTTCTAACATCAGTGTCTGTTTCAAGATGTTGTCTTACTAGATACATAAATAACATATGGCAAGAATCTGTAACTCCTGTGCAGGACTTGCCTCTGATAATGATATATTAAAAACATAACCAGCTTCCTGATTCTGCAGTTCAGCATTGCTTTTCAATGAAGCAGGAAGAAATGAAATAACTAGCTAACTGAACCTTAGATTTGAAAAAGCTTTTATTTGGCTCAGGAGCTAAGGATAATAATATTTAAGCACTTCAAACACTTCTTTATGAAGTGCAACTATGCTCAGGGTGGTGGGGGGGAAGGCTCTAAAACTGATAGCTGATGACTATTTGAATTGTCTTCCTAGAAAAGTTACTCAATTTACTTTTCACACAACCCCCAAATGCATGCAATGAAATCTTAAATCATACTCCATTCTTGGTAATTTTTGCAACTTCCTTAGTAGTAACTATTCCTTTTTAACTATTTAATTAATAATTTTACTGGTAGCATATAAGCCAGGGTACAAACAGGTTCACTTTCCAAATTGTCTTGCCTTGGCAAAGAAATAAACAGTAATTAAATGAAGCATCTAGCATCCTGTTGACAAGAATGAAACAGTAGGTGTGAAAACTGCTGGGAAGTTTGGCTGCCAGATACTGTAATGAACTGAACATTAACATTCACAGTTCTTGGGATTGTCCACATGTAAACAAATGCTGTTTGGAAAAGGGATCTTCTACATGGAGGGAAACAAAAGCACTTTATTGGATGTGTCTGCCAAATAACTTCCTACTATACAGAATTTGTGCTCTACACAAGGGGGAATCTTCTACAGATCGTGTATTTCCCATGCTTTTTTGCAAATACTGGTTATTTTCAGTGCCCTCTATGCAGGACTTCTACCCATCAGTTTTCTGGCAGCCTGATTACAGTAAAGAACTTAGGCCTGCAAATGAACACAGATTAGCTGAGTATCCCCATCCCTGTGCAGGAGATGTAAAAAATGTTTTTCAAAACATAAAGTATGAGTTCCTTACAGGCCTTGAGAAGCAAAAAGAAGGTGTGTGCTTGCAGCAGGTGAGCCTGTCCTGAAAAGAGACTCCTCTATCCACAAGAAGCCTTTCATCCAGGAGACAAAAGTGCAGCACTTGCGGGCACGCTGAATGGGATAAGGATACCTCAGTCTGTCAGTGCCTTGTCCTCTTAGGCCCCAGGGCTGTTTGCATTAAAGCTTCATGCAGAGATTAGTGACTTGTCCCAAAATGCCAGGAAACATCTCTGCCACTTTTTCTTTTTGCAGAGTTTTAAGATCACTGCACTTTCGCAATGGCCTTAACTCATTGTTCAGTGGAAGCTTGTTTGATTTCTGGGCTGGAGCTTGATCAAAGGTCCACTGAAATAAACACACCACTTCTACTGAGCTTCATGGGCTTGGGAACCAGGCAGTTCATCTTCCTGCAAAGTCTCCCAGAAGTAAAGCTGTAAAGAAGTATTTGAATGATGTCATGGAACTTGGTTGGCACACAGGAAGGGCAGGGAGTTCTGGAAAGAAGCTGCACCTTTATAGGGAAAATGAAGACCAGGGCAAGGCAAAGATATTTTTAGGAAGGATGCTTGGAGTAAGAGATTGAGAAAGAAATTGGAAGAAAGCATCACAGACCTGTACAGGGAGATAGAGGTGGCAGGACCAAGATGAGAATCGAGTATTCAAGCTGAATGCAAACATCAAGAGGAGATGATTGTTGATGTTCAAATGAAAATGGCATGGGTGGAATGGAACGAGAGAAGACTTTGAATACCAGTAGTTGAGGAAGATTATATAGCACAAAGAGAATTAAAAACAAAGGAGGAAAAACAATGGCAGGCTGCAAAAAGAAGCAGGCTCAGAGCAGAAAGCAACCTGTGGATATAAGACCATGTTGTACCTCTAAGTGTGCCTTGCTTGTATCTCTGTATAAATGTGCGTAAAGGAGCATGAAGTATTTGGTAGTTAAAGGACTGCTTTTAATCTGAGATGAATGAATGAGTTCGCGACATGTGCATGTCTTCTCCAGTAAGAACTTCATCTTCTATGCAGTGTGCCTGCTGCCAGTGCTTTCTCAACAAAAAGAGTATATACTGTGCACCCAAGTTTTGGGCTTCTGCTGCAATTGGTCTTTCAATCCAGAAACACTTCTGCAGTGAGTAATTTAACGTGGCATGCTTTTTCAAGTTGTCTGGCAAATGGTGCTTAAGATGTGTGCACAAACCTCCTGTGATTTTACCTATTTATTACAAACTTTTAAACTAGAGATTTAAATTAACAATATTAGGCTATGTGCTTTCTAGTTGAACTAGTGTAATCTGGATTGATCTGATCATTTCTCTGTTGTCAAGTCAACTTGCTTTCACTTGCCAACCCAAATAAGAACTGAACTTCGAGTAGATGATGGTAACTTCATGTTCTATTTAAATTCTTGCTCTTGTTCTGCTGGTATGCCATTGCCTGACCACTCATAATTAGAGCTTGTTGAGAGACTTCCAAATGCTGTTATACCAAAGCCAAGGTTTTTCGAGTCAAAACTAAGAGGGAGAGGTCCAAAATAGTGCATAAATAGTGCATAATTTAGTGGCTGGAGTGCTTGAGGGAAGACTTGTATTGGACAGATCTGAGCCTCCTACTTGTGTAATGCACGATCCAGTAGGACCCTGACAAGCTTTGTAATGATACCCAATCAGGCCACTCAAAAGGACACACTTAATTTAAGGGTAAGCATTAAAACAGAGGGGTCTTATTAGCTGCAGGGAAGCACTGGTTGGCTATAAATGCGTATTCAAAGACATTTGATACTTTAAAGTGGGGAGGAGGGGAGATATAAAAAGTAAAAAAGTGGAAGTGAAACTTCTAACCTGTTTAAGAAAGATGTGAAGATCATGTTTCAATGATGAACATGCAGTCCTATTCGTTTATAACAGTTTTAGCTTATCAGTGCTCAACAGAATACAATGGCTCAGTCCTGCTCAAACACAGGTTCCAGTTGGAGTCTTGTGCTTGTGTAAGGTATGCGCATACACAGGAGCATTCCTGTGAATTCTGGGTGTTATGCTTTACTTTAAGGGCTTAATCTGATGAGTGTCTGAAGGAGTAATCATTATCTTACCCTGTCAAGCTCCATTTCTTCATATCCCATTTTATCTTATTCCATCTCATAGTACTCCATTTCCCATCTTGATCCTGAGCAATCCAATATTTGTTTGGACAACAGGTAACAAGAAAAACTAATGGGCAGATGAATCATTGCATCTGGCACTCTGAGAATGTACAGATAACTTACAAAGCTTATTCCTATTTTACATTTTTGGTGCTGTTTTGTTATGGCAGGGTAGGCTTCAAGATCCAAGAGCATTTCCTGGGTGTGAGAAGAGCTGTGCAGATAAGCAGAGATGTAAAGAGAGGAACATAGGGAAGGAGAGGTACTGAAGGTCTGAGCACGAGAAGGAACAAGAGCAGATATCCTTAGAAAGATTCTTAAAACTGTGAGCAGGGGTGCCACCAAAGCCTGGTTTTGATAGAGTTGTATTTCAAGTCTGTATGTATCTCGGGATGCAACTCTGATATTTTGCAAAGTTAAAGCAGACGCTTTGACAGGAGTTACTGCCTGGCCAGATACTGTTTCTATGAAACACAGAGAAAATAATGCGCTGCCAAACTTGGTCATCATTGGAAAACAACTTCAAAGGACATTTAGGGGAGAACAGGCTGGCTCACACATGTACATAAGCTTTAAAACAAATATTATTCTACCTGGATTTTCATGTCAAATACTTTGGTCATGGTGTGTCTTTTGCTTTTAATGACCAAGTTTGAGAAAAGAAACACTGTCAGTCATTCATCATTGATGTCAATCTCATTAATTTGTGTCTAGTTAATTTGTATCCATACAGAACCCATGCCATTTATGTTCCTTCAAATTCAGCCTTCCTCCCTTTTCAGTCTCTTCCAACAGCAACAAAAAAAAAAAGTATTTCCTTAATTCCAGGGATGTAATCCTCTTGCTGAGACTGGACGAAGCAAACTGCAAAATCAAAGAGCTGTCCTAAACCAACAGATCTTAAGAGCAGTAAGAATGAGAGCTGGTGCTGAAAACCTTTTAAGGTATGTGTCATGACTTCCTAGTTCTCTTGCCTAAGCAACATTATTTAAGTCTCTTAGCTATTGCTTTTTCCCATTCTGCCTAACTGCTGCATAAATTACTGCTGAATGCTTTGTGAATCTCCCCGAAGTTTTTCTAATGCTGTAGTTCTGCAGAGGCACTACCTGCTATGAAGTGCACTTCCAAAGTTGCTGTGTTGTAGCAAGTGAGCTGAAGTTAGACTGTCTAGTGTTGCTCTATTTGATCAGCTTTATTGCTAGTGATAATGGCAAGTGAACCTTCCTGAATATTGTAATGGCTTCTTTTTGCACCTTAAATCAAATAAAGGTATTGTCACTATGCTGTTGTTTTTCCCAGGATCCTTCAGATTTGTGCTCCATGGTGGAAAGGACTATCAGTTTCCTTATTTATTCCATGTAGTAGTGATACAGGAGTAGCACAGTAGCACACATCTAGTTTAAGCTGGGTTACAGTTGCCACCATATTCTCCTACAGTTTGAGGTAACTGGAAGAGGCTTTGTCCTTCACCTGTTTTATTTTGTCCACTGATTTTTATTTTTTTTATTTTTTTTTTTAAGATCTTATTTCTCACGTGGCTGTCCCCACAGGAATGGCCTTATGTTGATCCTGTCTTATACCCTGTGATTAACTGCTTAGCAAACAGACTTGTAGCTTTCCAACAATCCATCCCTCTGTTACTCAGAAAACCTGAAAATTTCCCCAGTACTCATCTGCAATAGTCTCCTACAGTGTCTACTTCTCAGCAGCTGGAGCAACAAGTCTCCAAGAACAAAAACCTAGTCAATATACGTCCCTTAGAGAAGTGAAAATGCTTGCATAAATTCACTGTTCTTAAACTTGCCACTAATCGATAGCCTGCCCTTTGCCTGTCACCTGCCTTTACCTCCACTCTTGGCAAGAGAGGCAATGGGTCCGAAGCTTACGTAGTTTCAGCCTCTGTGACTGATTTAATTTTGCTCTGTTTTCTGGTAATTGACATAAGGAGTAAGTCTTTGGGTCTTCTGCTACCCAGCGGAATTCTTATATCTGCTTTTGAAATTGAACACCCTTCATTCAGTAGATGTTTCTGCATGTCGACTCAGGAGCATTTTGGAAGGGCTAAAGAGATAAGTAATATCTAATGTGAACACTGGTTACTCTAATGTTCAACCTAAAGATGGCCTAAAATTTGGCTGCTGAAATACTGAAGTTGCTATTGGCAAGAGTGGGAACTAACTGAGCCTGTTTGGAGAGTAGAGGATCAGACTTATATCTAAGCTATTAATTAATCTAAATTAATTTATACTATTAAAACTCACTAGTTCTTTGAAAGAAGCAATTTTAAAAGTAACCTGACCACTGGATAGTTCACATGACTAGATGTATTTACAGGCTCCTAAGGAAAAACCTAAATAAACAAGCTTTATGTTTTCAGATTCTATTTGCATTTCAAGTTCTAAAAGAAGCAAACTAATTGCTGTCCACAAGGAGCCTCCTGCCATAGACTTGAGGCAAAACTGGAAATGCAGGTTTCTTTACTTTTGGCTGAAAGTAAACGCTAGGCTTGAAACAAATTATCCATCTAGTGCAAATACTTTTGTTGTTAGAATTTCTGAAAGTCACCCTCTCCTTTTCATTGTCTTCTGTCTCAAATTTCTGAGTTAAAACTGAATTCAGAGTAGACTTATGTGGCTCTTAAGGATATCACATTGCCCCTGTTGCTGTCTTTTGCTGCTTGTCCTTACAAAGTATATCTGCAGTGCAAAAACATGGAAAAGTAATCAGATTAACTGTAAATTGGCATGGCTGTTGAGAGCAATATAGCCATATTAGAGAAGTTCACCTGGATGGAACATTGAGGTTTCTGAAAAAGGTATTAGAATCCCTCCTGTGGAGGATGGTAAGCTAGACCAAACATTAAGCCTTAGCACTGTAATTAAATTGCTGAGGTTTCCCAGCTACCTGGATGGTGCTGTTTTTAGATTCACTCCACTGTGTATTTGTCTCCAGTTTGGCTTATGCGGGCAGCAGATGTTAACATTGCTTAATTGAAGCAATCTCAGGTATTCAGTAAAGTAGAGCATAGAAAATTGACATAGGTTTAAAATACGAAGTATGAGTTTACAATTTTAGCCTTGGAATAATTAGTTCTTCACCAAGGTGTTCCATAAAACTGGAGGATTGTTCCAGTGGAGACTGGATGTATGAGGGGGTTGTCCATAAATGTTCATGAATTTTATCTTAAAGGTAAATGCAAAATGCTGCAAGCTCATTTTAAGTTTGTTATTGTCTAATACTTTGTACTCTCTAATATAGGGGTACAATATCTTAAGCTTGGGTATGGATCAAGACCTTTTATCTTAAAATCATACCTGTGGCTATAGATAACAGTTGAAGTCTCTTGAAAACAGTAATGCTTTACGGAGAATCATGTTAGAAATAATGAGATAATATCCTGAAATACGCAAGTAAAAAATCACACAGAAGTGCTCTGGGTGGCTAAAAACCAATATCCAATGTGCTAGCAGTTCAAAATGTTGTCATGTAAATGTATAAATGGCAAAGGAAACAAACAAAAATCTTATTTGAATCTGACAAAAGTAAAATTACAGAGAAAATTGTATTAAAAAGAAATATCTTTCTACCTGTATGTTTGATTGTAAAACATTCTGTAGTAACAGTTTTGCGAGAAAGTTGTTTTCTTTTATTGGTAAGATCAGAAGTCTCAACAGATCATAATTCAATTTAAAAAGTGGGGAAGTCCCTTTTGGAAAAATATCTCCTGACTCCCCACTACCTCCACTCTCGTATCTTCTTCTATGAAAAGATCACGTAATCTGAAAATAGGATAGTGAGTCTGTTTAAGATGCTTTAGTATTAATGTATCTGAAAATAAGCCTGACCCCCTAATCACACCAAAAAACCTCCTTTGCACATAGCAAACCTTTTATGTATCTGCGTGCTGTATCTGGAGAATATCCCAGGCTTTCTCTTGACAGAAAAACCTAATATATTCTGAAATTCTTGGTCTTGTATCATCTCTTAAGGAGATAAACAGAAATAATCTTAAAAATGCTGAGAATGCCAGGAAGGGGGTCAACTGAGCTTAGGTACAAAACCTTTTCCTCAGCAAAAAAAAAAAATTATGTTTCTTTCTTTCTGCAGAGCAACCACCAACAACAAAGTACGAGAGCAGGTACTACTGGAACTGAGTTTTGTAAACTCAGACCTGCAGATCTTAAAGGAGGAATTGGAAGGACTTAATATCTCAGTAGAAGTTTATCAAAACTCAGAGTAAGTATGCAGCTAAGTTACTCAATTATTAACAGATCTTCTGTTTACCCTTGGAAACAAAACTGTTTCTAGGTGAATGTGAATGCTGGACAGTAATTACGTGAAAGACCAGAGAGCTTGATATGAAGAGAACATATTTGATGGTAGATTTGTTGACTAAGGGTTAGTCTGCATATTTGTCTTTCACTTGGGAAAGGCATGTACCACTAATCCTTAGATATAGAGTTCCTTTGTGAGGGAGAGAATTGCAAGAACTGAAAGCTCTTGGGGTTGTATGGGGAGACACGTGGTCCCTAGCAGAATTTCCAGTACTAGAATTGGTTCAGTACATTCTGTAGTGAACAAACCCAGTGATCTAACATTTTTTCTCAAATGCAGTGAATGCAGCAGTCCTCTCTTTAGCTAGAGAACACTGATTTGGAGTTCAAAGCAGACTTGAGGTAATCTTTAAGGTGTGCAATTCAGTAATAGAAATCCATAAATTAGCTGGTTAAACCAGAGAAATTTTTAGTAGGTGAAGTTGGACTTTTTCCAAGATGTTTTTCCAACTTTAAAGAGCACACTGAACTTCAAATTGCAATAGATTCCTCAAAGACAAGACTTCAAAGGTAAAGATTATTTATTGCCTGAATACTGCAGTGCTTTCTGTATCTGGTAGAGGTCTTGTTGCTCCTAAAACTAAATGTTTACTGTTTGATTAACACTGGCAGCTCAAAACACAAATTGAAGTGATTTATATGATTGAGATATATCGATAGATATATGGTATAAGTTTGGGTCCCTCTTAGCACTATTCTCAGGTCCAACTTCCAGATGGACTACAAGGAATTCTTAATGTAGAGTGACCAAGCACATTTCCAGTGGCGTGTCTTTCAACTGGATGCTGACCTGATGTAAAATATCATTTAATTTTTCTCAAAAGGTGCTGAAGTTCCTGCCCTCCACCCCCAAGACAAACTTTGACAAGTATTTGATATGAAAATGTTTTTTCATTCAAGATTTCACCAGGCTTCATAGATATATGTGAGCATAGACAGCAGGATGAAAGTTATGGCTGTGTGCGAGCAAGACTCCAGAAAGAATATTCCTTCTTCTAGCTAAGGAATATTTGAAATACTTGGATTCTCAATGAAGGGTGAGCAGTAGGTCAGGCCCCAAGGCAGGTAGAAGCCTTGCAGCTAGACAGTCGTATGCTTTTTCTCTCCTGATCCTACTTCCCCCATCTGTTTTGAATGATGTGTTTTACCTTTCTGACGCTGTTCATTCCAAGCTTTAAATGCTTTTTTTGTTCCATCAGCTAAAATAATTCACTCCCTTCATAACTGCTCTCCAGTCTTTAATAGCAAATAGCTATTAATAGTTGCTCTTTGAGTCTATTGTGCATATAGTCATGAACATGAGGTCACGCCCATGTTACTGGATTACGCTGTATTGTGTTACACCAGCCTGAAGGGTTGGCCTTCCCAGTACTTGCGTACATCTCAGCTGGATTGAGAAGTATGATGCTATTTCTACTCATTGCTGCAAACCCAGGATCACCTCCCTAACTGCAGTGCCCCCATTATGTTGACTCCAAGGGTGTGGCACATTAGAAACTTAAAAAATAGGAATTCAGTTCCTTTGAATGACAAATGCTGGTGTCCACAGGGACACCAGTGGGTGGTACTAGACGTCATTAAATCAGTAAGTTAAGATTTCTTTTGCATGTGCCTCACTTCCTTTCAGGGGGCGAAAAGTCTTGATATAATCTGTTGTAAAAGTGGTGGTGTTTCTTCCAAAAGCCTTACTGGAAATCAGATCATTTGCACTACCTGCATTTTGGCTCTGAATTCTGGAAGTCCTTTTCAGGCTAGCAGAGCCGCTTTCTGGATCATGCCAACCAGTTTAAAGACTCTTCCTCTGCTGAGGAAGCTACATTCCTATTCCCACCTTCCCGAGATAGAATTTTCACCAGTAAGAAAGTAGTCTTGCTGATAAGACCATAAATGACATAAATGACATAAATGACCATAAGACCATAAAGACCATAAATGACATAAATGAATCACACCTGTGGGATTTTGTAGTTGGTAATGGAATGCTCTAAACAATAATGAGAGAGTCAATTATGTTTTCCGGAAAAATGTTGGATAAACCTTGTAATTGCCTGGTACTGACTCATTGAACCTACTCAACAAACTACGTATCTGGAAGCAATTCTGATCTTTCTTTTTTTTTTATATAATTGGCTAATACACTTAATGGAAGAGCAATATATGCAGCTTTTGAAACTATTATGAATTAAAGAGCACCATTTATCCCTCATTAGCTAGGGTTGTTTACTAATATGATCTGGGTTTAAGTCCGTGATACAGATGTATGTTCTCTTGAGGATCCAATTTTTTTTAAGTTATAGTTCTCATCCTATATTGCCTTTTGACATTCTAGAGGTTGACTTGTTTATAGGTTAACACCTGGTGTTGTCTAGAAACTAAGTAGTTCTCAGACTTCCTACTCTTAGACCTTTCACTGTTAAAGTTGGTACACTTTGAACCTGCTTTTCCCTGTGTTTGACACTCATCAATTCTACATATGAAAGCATTAGTAGCATGTAAAATACTGATGATATCTAATGATAATTACCATACCTCTTACCGTGGCAGATCTAGCATTCTAGCAGCTGTGGAGCTGTTTTCTGTCCATAGAACTTGTACAGGTTTATAAAGGTTGAATTGCAGTAAGCCAACCTTTGGGAGTCTCCTTTTCTTTCCTTGAAGGAAAAATAGGTTTAAATGGGGGGGAGGGAGGGAAGCTTTCTTCACGCTTTCCTTGAAGGAATTGTTATAAACTATGTACCTTTTATCTGAACAACCATCAGCATACAAACTTCCTGTCATCAAATAAAACAAAAGTGATTATCTTATCAGCAGATAAACAGAAACAAAGTATTTCTGAATCTTTTTATTTTTTTCATAGAGAGACTTTCAGCATTCCCTTGGTACCTCTTGGCTTGAAGGAAACCAAAGAAGTAGACTTTACACTCCCCCTCAAGGTAAATTTCAGAGACACATTTCAGAATGAAGAATTAACAGAAATAACTTCCATTTCAGATTTGTTTAAAGAAGCAGAAGTAATTTATGTACAAATCATTTTTGTTTTATTGGCCCTAAACCTGAGATCACAATGCGTTTAAAAAATTAACCACCAATGACCACTTTGGGTCGTTGCGCATACCTAACTAGGATAAGGAATCAGAAGATGTTACAAGAAACCCCACTTTGGAGACAGTAAAACCAAAGGGAATAAAAATTCCTTCTACAGTTTTTGGTTCCAATAAGGTAATTGATTACTACTCTTGGTGCAAAAGGAAGATGTAAGGAAGGTTTTACGTGAGCTAACCAACCAAGCTAGCTCATTTGGGAAGCAGTGTTGCAGCATTAACATGCCTTGTTTCCTCGCTAATATACTTTGCTGGCTACTTAAGCCACTTTTGTATTTTTTGGACCACTGTGTATTGTGCAATGTAGATTTTATCTCATGGTAAACTATTATATCACTAGCATTTGTTTCTGCTTTTACTTTTGTAGGTTAATCTCCATGGTCAGATTATAGTACCACTTTATGCCATTGCATCTTTGTTAATTTAAGTGGAATTGACCTAATATAGCTGACAAGAATTTGGCAGTCTCTTTCAGTTAACAAGTTTTTATGGTCACTTGATTCCCTTGTTATTTTAGCTAACAGGGCTCACTTCTCCCTTTCAAAACCACTAAGTGTGTTGTTTTAAAACACTATGAAGTTGATGTAACAGGTGTTTGGTTCCTTTACTGAAATTTCTCATATTGGATAGCAAATCAAATTATTTGTACTATTGTCTTTTTGTAGTCTCATTGCTATATGTTGTTGTACTATTGACTGGAAAGGAGTGGATATCACGCAAATCACAACTGAATCCATTTTGTACTGTTTGCAACTGCAGGAAAAAAAACAGGTTAGGTTGATTTTTGGATATTCCCATTTTTTACTTTTTTTTTTTTTTAAGGACTTTATTCTGGAACATTATAGTGAAGACAGTTCTGAGTATGAAGATGAAATAGCAGATCTCATGGATCTGAGACAAGTAAGTTCAAGTGTGGCGTATCATGAAGTCTTTTAATCTACAGTTGGAAATAATAGCATTTATATGGAATCAGAATACGCCATTATTACTTTTAACTCACCATATTCATATTGACTTAGTTTCTGAGATATGGAACATGAATCTCTGTTGTCCAAGAGCTTTACAATCTGAGTAGAGAACAAGTGAAGAAAAGGGTGAAGCTATGCAAAGTGATTGAGCTGTTGACACAACTTTGTAAATCTAAGATTTCTTACCTACTTTTTTACTTTAAAGTACTTTAAATTTAGCAGGAAGAATGTTGAAGGGAATTAATCTGGCAAAGTACTGTAGTAGAATGGAGTTGTTTCCTGTATTATACTAGAAACTTAAACTTTTTTTGTAGCTTTCATAATACCTACAATTTTATTTAATTAACTCTGAGAGTTGCCTAACAGATCTTCTTAGCTTCCTTAAAGGTTACATGCTACTGTTGTGCAGCTGAAAAACTCTCATTTGGAATGCATCCATATGGCCTTAAGCTTACTGTTCTCAGATTCCAAACGTTTTTATGATATGCAGAAATCCGCAGAGTCTTATCCTTGGCGTTTCTGTATTCATCCTGTAACTCAACAGAATACACTTCATTTTACTCTATTGTAATTCAAGGCCTGCCGCACTCCTAGCCGAGATGAAGCTGGCATTGAGATGCTGATAAGCTATTTCCTTCAACTTGGTTATGTAGAAAATAGATTTTTCCCACCCACCAGGCACATGGGAGTTTTATTTACATGGTAAGTGTAGTTCATGTTTGTCTTGTCTCTTCTTTTTCAAAACACAGTTAATCAGTACCTGTTTTCTGTTTAATTTGAATCAAATCAGTGTGTTTCCCCCATGACTCCCTGCAGTGCGTGTTGTCAATATTTTCTTTTTAGTGTTAAGAGTAAACCTGAATGCAGTACATCCTTATCACACTTAGAGTGAAGCCACTGGCTATGGCAAATGACTTGGGCTATAGGTTAGCACAAGGGAAAAAGAGAGAAAATAATCTTCATTTTGATCAACGGCAGATGTTTCCTGAACTCAGAACCTTGGTGCATGATGCAGCTGGGGAACGGATCAGACTTTAATTCCCTTCCCAGAAATGAGGAGGAGCGGCTTAATTTGTTATAGCAGAGTGTTTACTACATCTGTGAGCAAAGTTTGACTCTGAATTCAGCATTTTTATGATGGAAAAAAAGCATTTTTATGATGCAGCCAAGAGGAACCATTACATTTCTAGTCAGAACTGCAAATAGAAATTTTAAAACTATAGAGAATCTGCCCATGCCAATAGTTGATCTTTGGCAACACCTAAGTGTGAGAACATAGCAGCACATATGGCTGCTTCCCCAGTATACCCTCAGCCTCTGTGATGTCTTATAAGCACTTTTGAGTTAATATAATATGCTTATGGAGGCACTGCTGTAAAACCTGCTGAAAACTAAGCCTCCACTAAAGCTGGTCTCTGACTTGCGGCATCTAGATAGTCCTACACTATGGTATTTCTGTTCACCTTCATTTTCACTCTTGCAAAAAATAATTATTAAGAATTCCACTGCTCTTTTGGAAAAACTTTACGAAAATATCCTTTGTTTTGATGGACTCTGCTAATCTTAACACTTGTAATATTCGTTTCCCAAGGTATGATTCCTTCACAGGTGTCCCAGTATGTCAGCCAAATCTGTTACTTGAAAAAGCTAGTATTTTATTCAACATTGGAGCCCTCTATACCCAGATTGGAACAAGATGCAATCGTCAAACCCAGGCTGGACTTGAAAATGCTGTTGATGCTTTTCAGAGAGCTGCAGGTACAAATTTTAAAATATTGGGAAGGTCTTTACACTAAGGTTCCTCATCTGATCCTGATATCCTGCAGATTTCTGCATTTCCCACTGACTTCAGTACACAAAAAAAGAACAGGGAAATTCAAGAAGCCCCATGAAGAGCTGAGATGAAGCATCAAATAAAAGCCTGGAACGGTAGTCTGAACATGCAGATAAAGAATACTGTGGTTAATGATTAATGAACTGCAGTTCAGAAGTCCAAGTTATAATCCCAACGTTAACTGCTTCATTGTTCGGTTTTTGTTTCACCAACATAGCTGCTTTTGCCTCAGTGATATTACGTAGGTGTAAAATCTACAAGAAACAATGTAAAGGGTTGATAAAGGGTTTTAAGCCTAGTTTTCCATATGGTCTCTTCAAAATTAATCTTACTGTGTTCTCTGGTGAAATTTGCAGTTCATTGGAAGCTGACTATGTATTTTCCAAAGGTTCCAAAGGCAAACAGGTTCAAAATAATCAATCTGTCCCAAACGAGGAAAAATACATATTCTAATAAAGGGAATCAGATCTCCTGAACTAACATACTATAGAAGCTTTTGTTTTGTTGTTTTTCCAAGTAGATTTTTTTTTTTTTTTTTTTTTGGTAAATGTCATCTGTGCTACACATAATGCTTGAAGACATGACCTATGTAATTAACATGTACTGTAAGACTTATTTCTACACTAACAGTCTGTGGCTACTGGTTTGCAGTGTATGGGTAGCTTTGTCAGCTATGAACTGTGGACCAGAGAGCTGGAGTGTCCTAAAATCCCTCTTATGAATACACAGCTTTCAAAAAAATTGATAGTATATCTTCATGCATTTATTAATAAGTTTTTCAACCTTTGTATTTCATCTAAAAGAAATTTCAATACTTCAGAAATGTCTCCATTTTGCTGCTGCTCCTTCCATTTTGCAAATAATTAAAAAAAAAAAAAATTGCAGCTTTTCACTTGAACATATTTTGCAGAACAGAATTAATTCACCAACTGAAATGCATTGTTTGCTGCCACGGTACCTTTGCAGGGCCCCAAAGCTATGTGCTCAGAAGGCATTTCATTGTACCTGTGCATGGCTCCGTAACACTCTTCATTATGTTGGTAGAGACATCATACAGAGCATGTATTAACTGTTTCTCTGTGGTGAATGGAAAATTTTGCACAGTTTGTCCTCAGCAAAGCTCTTCGTGTTTATATGTTTATGGCATGAGCAGAAATATGTTAAGAACAGCAACAAAAAAAAATTGTGTTTTCAGCTCCTCTCAGTAGGGCACTCCTTCAGTATGTGGGATGTGCTTGGCAAGTCTGGAGTTGGGGATTTTGGTGCAAAAAGGCAGACACTGCTGTAATTTAAATTTGTATAAGGTCATATTCGTAAGTTAAAAGATACAAGTGTAACAGAAAATGAAAAATCTCAGAAAGTCGCAGTAGGAAAATACAGCACAACATGACCAGAACTGAATGTAGTGGCAAGAAGTCCCAGCTTCTGTACTCTTACACTTAAAAAGCAGAGGTCTTTTTGTTACACTTTTGTAGTATTATCAGCAATCAGCAGGCTAGTAGAACTCACTAAACCAGTTGGATGACATGCATTCTGAAGGTCACATCCATGAAACTGCTACTTAATATTTGCACTACAGTTAATGTTTGCTTTTAATTTGAGAAATTATAGAAATGATTCATATGTTGGTGGAGCCAAATGTCTAGAGCTGAATCTAATTTTACCCTATTAAATATACTGTTCTAGTTTACTTACAGGGATGGAACTGAGCTTTCACTGGGACACAAAATGCACTTAGTAGCATCTGAAAAGGAGATTCATGATTAATGAAGTTTATATGTTTTTGTGTTTTCCTTCCATCCAAGGGTTCTACTGTCACCTCCCTGTAACTGCATTAGATTTCTTTTTTGCTCTTGTCCCATAGGACAAGATGTAAGCCCTAGCCTACCACTCACACATACAAGTCATATTCAGCACAGCTTTTATTTCAATTCACAAGAACTGATAGAAGCAAATCTGAAGGTATTGCCCTTAAAACGTGCAGCTTCTTTTGCTCCTCTGAATTGTAGTTTTGAGAACTGTGCCTGGAGATTTTTGATGGGAATGCAAAGCAAAATCTGTAGGTCAGTCTAATTTCATGTGTACTAAGAATCCCTTCACATTGCTGTAATGCAATACTAGAAAGTAAGCTTTCAATCTTAATTATTATGGTACATGCTAGAATCAAGTTCATTTGTTTCTCTCTTTGTAGCGCTGACAAACCAATTTTGTAATTTCAGGAGTCCTAAGCTACTTGAAGGAGACCTTTACTCACACCCCGAGTTATGATATGAGCCCAGCTATGCTGAACGTACTAGTAAAAATGATGCTTGCACAAGCTCAAGAGTGTGTGTTTGAGCAGATTGGTCTTCCTGGAATACGCAACGAGTTTTTCACACTAGTGAAAATGACACAGGAAGTTGCCAAGGTAAAGACTAAAATTTGAGTCTCGTATTTTAAAATAAGCATTTACAGTGCTTTGTTAATAGCTACAGCCTCTGGTAATATTAACAGAATTTATTAAATCTAAAGGTTAACAACCATTACCAAAACCCAAATGTAACAATGGACAAGCTACAATGAGAATCACAACCTTTCAGAAGATTAAAAAGCAGATAGCTGCAATTTAAATATAATTAATTTAGAACTGGTAGGATTTTTAAATCCATAATTCATGAAGTTTAACAGAAACATGCTGAAATACTTGGGCAGTGAACTTTCCGAAGCTTTTTTACAAGCTATTTATCATATTGCTCTTTCAAACAATACAGATCTTGTCCACAGAACAACATAAAAAGGGACAGCGTTGTTTGTGTAGTTTTCTGTTAAGTATTGAACAGAACCTGTTGTCTTTCCCAGCAGCTGGACGTTATGCAAACCTAAAAAGCCTAACTCCAAAAGAGTAACGAATTTGTAACTGGGGGAAAGACCCTGATGAGCTGAGTCAGGTTGGTAGCTGCATGACTTGTCTGAGAAGTGGAGAGGCAGGCTGTACACAGTATGTGTTGACATCAGGTTGTTGACATCAAAAGTTGGGTATGCCAACAAGATATGAATATGCTTTCTGAGCCACTTCAGAGAAGGAGATATATAATTGGTTCCATACTAGATAAATGGACAAAGCCTGCCCTATCAACCCTCTAAAGCCACCCTCACTTATCTGTAGGACTGATTAGCTGCAGGGGAAAGATTTCTTGATTCTGTCAGTTGGAGTTGTTTAATCCATTAAAGCAGCATTCACTGCTTGAAAAGCTATTTTCTTTCCTCTGCATAAAGGATAGTAGCCCAGTTTTAACTAGACCACACAAACTTAAGGCTAGATAGGACTCCACAGTTTCAGAAGTGAAGTACAAACCTACTGTGTAAGTAACATGCTTCACCCTTTTTCTCAGCTGAATTAAGCCAGTGAGATGAATTTGTAAATTAAAACCCATTTATTTTATCACGTTTTTACTGAACTCTGAAGTTGTATAGATTGACTGACTTAGCCCATCTGTTCTTGTACAAAATTGATTTACTTTTCTTGTAAGGGAAAAATCAGAGATGGAATTTCAAATTTTCTCAAAACTTATTTCTGATACTTTCTAACAATCTTCTTTTTGTTTGTTTTCCCTATCTTTGGTGGATGCACATGAAATTACCATGAGGTTGCAGATAATATCCCTTACTTGAGCTCCTAATAACTAGTGTTAAATTCTCATACTTCAATGCTGTGCTTTATTTTAGGTGGGAGAGGTTTACATGCTGGTTAACACTGCAATGAATCAGGAACCAGTGAAAGAGAATATCCCCTATTCCTGGTCTAAACTGGCACAAATAAAGTCGGACCATTACAAAGCTCTGGCACATTACTTCATTGCCACCATTCTGTGTGACCATGAATGTAAGAATCATACATTTTCTATATATTAATATAAATAACAGTAATAAACACATAAACATTTATAATTTGGTCTATGAGTAAGACTAGGAGCCAGTAACTTTTGGATTTCAATATATGTTAATTTGTAGCCATTCTCCCATTCGGATATGAGGCTTTGCTTTTTTGTCCTGTAGAAAAGAATGTGAAAGTTACATAAATTAACTTTTCAAAATAAATTATATGCATTATATGCTACCAAATTGTTCAAATTTTATCAAGTACTCTGGCATATAAGTATTACTTGGATATTGCAGATGATAAAAATTATAAAAGTCCTAAAACCTGGAAATTCCTATCAATATATATGTGTAACAATATTTGACTGTATTTGGAGAGAAGGTAGTAATAACTACAAGACAATACACCTAAAGGAACAGAGCACCAAGAGATATGTAATGGCTGATGTTCTGTATCAATTGTTATAGTGCAGCCTGGTGATGACGAAGATCAGCAGGAGAAAGCCTTGTCCAAGATGTATCGCTACGTGCCTGAAGGACTGATGGTTCTCACCGTTTTAAAGGACAAAGTTCAGAGAAAACAACTGGGTAACTGCCAGTTTCACACAGCTACTGGATACAGTTTGAAAGTCACCTTCTATTTATTGTCTATGGATGACAACCAACAGTTTCTAATGTTTTTTTCAGGGAAAGCACACTTGCGCAAAGCCATCATTTACCACGAAGAAGCTCTGAGAGTCTGTGGTCTGTGCAAAAAGCTTCGGAACATTGATGTTCTTCAGGAGGTTCTGACAGCAGCACACAAGCGCTCACTTGTCAAATATGCTCAGCAAGAGACAGAAGATGACTTTCTCAGTCTAATCCAGGCTCCAGATATCCTCCGTAAGTGTACACAGCTAGAACTAAAGGTTACCTAACCATACATACATATGTTTTCATGGGGACATACCTTTATTTTATGTGTATGTATATGCATATTGTGAGCTAGAAAAAATGGGGAAACTACAATCTAAAATCATAGCAGGGGAAAACTGCTGTTTCTTGTAGCACAACTCTTAATGGCCTAAGTTGTTAACTCATTTGACTGCTATTGCCAATTTTTATCTAGCTTGGAATGCGAGAAAAAAATTTATATCTTTTAACTAATAATTTAGAGAAAATTAATTTGGTTTTCTTTTTGTTTTAGCTAAAACAGAGCATAAAATAGAAACAATCGCTCCCCAGTTATCGAAGGTCAAAGTTAAAGACTTCTTTCACAGGCTGGTATGTAACATGCTAATGCTGTGACCAACCTCTGTCATTTTGTTAGCAAGTACAAATTCACCCCAATGTGAGGGAAGGGACACAAGTATTTTAGCCTGAAAAAATGATCCTGTAGTAAATGTTTTTCTTCAGAAATTATTGGAGAGATCACACCTAGCTCCAGAGGTATAAGTCAACTCAAGACTAGCAAAGTGTTGTTTGTATGTGGCTTTGCGCAGTATTCATTCTTGGTAACTTTCATAAAGGTCTTGTGAAGTTTCAGTGCATAATTGCATACAACTTAAAGGCAGGGAGAAACATGTAGTACTTGGAGATGGGCATGCTGAGTGTGTAATGTTGCATGCTACAAAGTCAGTCTTCCAGGTGGCTCTCTGTGTATCAGTGGGCAAAGGAAATCTAGAGTTGTAGTTAGAATAAGAATATGCAATGTTTCATCAATCAGTTATCTCCTCCAAAACGGAGTAATACAGGACCTTAAAGTCTACTGCAGCAAAAGATTCTGCACACCTTATCAGCCATCTCAGAACAACTTGGCAATTGCTCTCATCCAACTCTGAATTATCACCTAAATTGTTATGAAGTAGGGCTGAGCACTTCAGGGATAAATGTCACTGTTCCATTTCAACTAAAGCAGTTGAAAGTTAACCTGAATAAAATCTACGGAAGATGAGCTTAAAGCATTATAACTTAAAAAAAAAAAAAAAAAAAACAAACCAGAAATGCTTACTAACAAATGACCGTAAACCATAACGTGCCTGCTGCTATGTTACCTCCAGGGCCCACTGACAGTGTTCTCAGCCAAGCAGAGATGGACAGCTCCACGTACTATTCGCATCCACCATGAAGCAGGAGAGCTAGGATTCAGTCTTAAAGGAGGTTCACCAGTACAGATTTATTGTCTTGATCCAGTTTGTTCTGCAGCGGTAAGTACATTGGTGCAATATTAACAATGTCTCCAGACTCTAGCATCACAATCTTTTAAATGTAACTTTAGCTTGTTCATACTGGCGTATGGAGTGTTTATTGAGTTCTACCATACATCAGTATAGTCATTTCATATAATCTGAGCACATTTTCAGTCCTGTGTACACCTTAGGGTATCTGCATTCATGGCATCACCTTAAACTAGAGTCAATTAATTCTTCTATTCACACCTAATAGATAAAAAGTTACAAATAATAAAGGCAAATGTTATTCCTCATCTAATTCAGGAAGTTAAAAGGGCTTTAGAAAGTAGCAACAAACAGTAAGGATGAGAATCAGGAAGGGAAGGCAAGGTAGCATGTGCCCAAGGAAAAAGAGAGGAAAGAACATATTACTGAATACTGGTATGTTGCTCTTTGGGGGAGAGACAAAGGGCTAAAGCACCATGCAGTAATGAGCACAGTTCATCTATAGGAAAGGCAGCAGCAACTACCACAGAAGTACAAATAAATATACCGAAGAAAGAGAAGTAAAAACTGGAGAAAATATCTCATGGAAGATGATAGGGTAGCTAAAAACATGTTTCCTTTACTTAAGGAGAAAGGTGAAAAGGACATAAAAAGAGCCAACATTTGAGTATGCCAGAATTACATTTATCAATGAAACTCAAATAGGTAATCTGTGTATTTGAAAAAGTTCTGTGTTTTTGTTATGTATACACTTCTTGTCCCACATGTCTGGCTAGACAATGATTTTATAGCATCTAAGAAGAAAATGCCTTTAGGGCAGATACTGTTTGATGACAAAAATATTTTACCCATCTTTGTAATTCCAGATAATAACCTGTGCAAAAATTTTTTTGACAGTCGATGGGCTTAAAAGAAGGTGACTACATTGTTTCAGTTGGTGGCGTGGATTGCAAGTGGCTCGGAGTGAACGAGGTGCTGGAAAAATTCAGAAGTGTGGGAGAGCAGCCCATTGAGATTGAGGTTATCAGTTGCCAGGATACAACGGCATCTATGGTATGTAACGAGGCAAATACGTTTTGCAGATTGGATGTGTGAGAGTGTTTTTCACTTTCCTGGCTTCAGTCCCTGCTTAATGTTTACTTTCATGTAGTCAGATATCCCACTCCATCAGTGAACATATAAAGCATTCAGGCATGTGTTCAGTTTTAAACAGTCTGTTTAAATCATTCTGACTTAGTGAGCTGAAGTAGAGATGTGTGCACAAGAATGGTTGGGTGGTGGGTTTTTATGTAGTGGAGCTACTTAGATTAATTGCATTATAAATTCCAGGGCATAGTTTATTTTCCTCTAACTTGGCATAGAGGATGAAAATATTACCATGTTCAGCACTGGAAAAGCCACAATAGAAGAATAATGGAATGAAACAGAACATCCAAGACCACATGCTTATTTTCTATGCACTGTTAACAAAAATGATCATGACTTCTGTGTTACATCATGGATTAGTATATGTATCTTTTATTTTGGTGGACTTTAACTGTCTAGTCACTTACTAAGCTGCTGTAGAAGCTTTAGACTAAGAAAAAATGATCACAAGATTAAAAAATGTTAAGATCTAAGTAACTTGTTTGTAGTGTGAGAGAACCTGTAGTTCAGCTAAATCCACTGCTTCTAACATTCCCTGGCAAGCTTAGGCACTGAAGTAGCATTGCCTTAGAAGCGATCACAGTGCTGTTAGGTTTCCTTGGTTTAAGAAGTTGATTTTCCTTATTGAAAATAAGGAATTGCACCCCTGCCCTTCTAGGCTGCTACTGGAAACAAAAGGCTACAGTATAACCAAATTGCTTCAGGGCAGAGCTCATATAAGACAGGAGACTGTACCTTTCGGGTATCCCAAAACGATGTCCTACATGCCCCTGTTGTCATAGTTGCAATCAACATGGAACCTGTCCAAAAGCAGCAAAAAAGACCCCCCTTCAGATATTTGTACAAGAACTACATAAGCTTTTTAGAGAGGTTTTGTATTATATAGTTATACAAGAAGCCAGCAAATTATAACTCAACCCATGGAAAAAATTACAAGTCCCTTACACTGCATGTAGTATACCCTTCAGTCTACATGGGCAAAATACCAGAATTGCAGCACTCTGAAGGGCCTTGTGTTCCCTTAGTATGTCATTAGCACAGAAAGCGTGCTGTGCTCTGCCTTGGAAAACTATTTGCACAGTAAGCTTTTGTTATCTTCAAAATTTTGACCCATTTTGGGTGACTGATTCTTATAATGCTTCTCTCTTTCCTACAGCATAGTAAGAGTGCAACTTACTCTGTGGGAATGCAGAAGACATACTCCTTAATCTGTTTAGCCATGGAAGAGGATAAGATTGATCAGACAAAGAAAGCCCCACTGAAACTGCCTTTTCTAAGTTGGGGAACTAAAAATAGACAGAAAGCTGCAAGCACCCTCTGCTTGCCTTCAGCTGTGGCTGGAAGCTCTCAGGTTAAGAAGAAGCTTTCTCCCTTCACACTTCTGAATACAGAAAGTTCATTGTACTGAATCTTTCAGAAGGATCTGAAACATGATGTGTTAACATGATGTGTACCTTTTGAATGTATATTAAAAATATTGATCAATTTTATCTCTATATATACATGTGCATGAAGTCAGACAAATGCCACTGACTTTACTTACTGTGCATTGAGCCACTATGAAGGTCAGGGGCTGGCAAAAACTGTAAAACTTATGTATTGAAGGCTAGCATGAAGTGATTTGGGAGGAATGCAGTAACAAGATGTAGATGATGAAATTGCTTATGTGAGGACCGGATTCCTTTGGAATTTCAAAATACAGTATCATGACTGATTTTTTTTTTTTTTTTTTTTTTATAACTGATAGGAGTTATTTATTACAAACTGATGCTGCATGCAAAACAAACATTAAAGGGTGATTTTTCTGTAAAAGTTTAGAGTTAATAATAAATCACTTAACACTACTTTAAGAATTATCTTAACAAACCACAGGCAAGAGACAATAATGTTGTTCAGAGAAAATAGCCTTGTGCCAAGAGGCAGTGTCCTATAGTTGTGGGTTTTACAGAGACATTTGCTTTCTGAGAGTACTAGGTGTGTTCTATTGAATAGTTAATTTAATTCTGGAAGAGAATTAGGCGGCTTAGAAGTCAAAAGATCTTTTGAACTATAAAAGGCTTCTACTCTGCTCTTGTTCTGATCCAGGTTACATTTTAAATGCCTGATGATTCAATTGTTAAAAACAGGTTTTATTCCAAACTTGAAATTATTTAACTAACTTACCATAAGACATGGATCTCATTAGTCTTGATAAAATTGATAGCTGTGGAACAAATCTTAAAGCTGACATATTTCAGTATGTTGATCAAGAGTGCATAAACTGTGGAGATACAAAAAGTGCTTGAGTCTGAGTGGCAGAATATTTATTATCACACCAAGTTTAAAAAAACTAAACAGATATGAGCAAATATGGGCTATATATATTGAGGGAGACAAAAAAATAACTGAGCATTTCTTTGAGATTCTTCTATTTTCTGAAATTGATAATAATTGAAGATTGCTAACACTGTAGTGTTAGTTAACATTGCCGTCTACAGAGTAGATATATGCTGTTTGATACTCAAAACTTAAAATAAAGGTCAAGTTTGTATCTGAGTGTAAACTTGAAAGTTGTCATTTATTTTTAGTTTCATATGTAATAGGTGTAAATATGTTGATGAGACTTATTTAAGAATAATAAAAATCAGATTATGCAATTTCATAGTAGCTCTTTCATTCTGCTACAGCTTCCGTAATACCACATAATTTGTAGGTTTTCACTCTTTACTGCTGGTGTACCTCTTGCATGTTTCTATAATCTTTCTTAGAAAGACCTAAGAAACTGTCTGTCTGAAGTTTGTATTGTATAATACAGGAACTTAATTAGTCTAAAACTTGCTTCCTTAGGGAGTGTTAACATATCTAGGGTTTCCCTATAAAGTGTACATAAAAAATGTTGCAAATTACTTGACTCACCTATCCTTAGTAGTTAATTATTCACGTGTACTTGAGGTCACGCTTCTTTTACACACACAAGCAGCAGCAATCATGTACTGATATGCAAGACCCTTCCATACAATATTGCATATAGCAGAGATTTACTTTGTATGTATGGCTAAAATTACTATCAAGCTAACACAATCTTTGGCAAAGTCATATGGCTTCCAGCTCTTCACTTTCTTAGCCCACTATGATAGTCTTCCTGTTGGTATCTTCCCCCTTAGCTGCATGATTAACTGCCTTTCCATTCCCATCACCACACTTGCTAGTCCTTGAGGAAAGGTTAGGGGGTTGTCTTTTGTTTAAATGCCTCCGCACCCCCTCCTCCAATCCAAGTAAAAATTTGGGCTTCTCAAGTTCCCCAGAAATACATACTTAGTATTTTCCGTCAGCTAACTAAAGACTCGTTCTACACTGAGTTGTAGCTAACAGCCAACTTAAGGCAAATACTAATTTCATTGCAAGTTACCTTCTTTCTTCTATTTTTGCTTCTATCCACAAGGATGTACAAGGCTACTATAAAGTGAAAATGAAGGTCTGCAATAACTTAGTAGTTCAACTTATAACTCCATTAATACTAATTGTTACTACTTAAACTTTATTTAATGCATTGAGCAGGCCACTTGAAGAATTAAAAAAGCATTCATTTTGCAACATCAATGGCTGCATAATTTTAGGTGTGAAATCCAGTCTCCATACCAAAGTGACAGAGTCTGAGAGAAGAGGCAATAAACAGATTATAAATAACCATTCTCTAGTTGTGAGAAAGCATTATCTTGTTCTGGAAAATTCTGGTGATTATTATTCTGTAAATTAAGTATTTATGCCAAAATTATAAGTATTTTCATCCCAACTACAGAATCAATATAAATAACAGTTGTCCTGGGTTCAGCTGTAACAGTTGTTTTTCTCCTTCCTAGTAGCTGGTGCAGTGCTGTGTTTTGGCTTTAGCCTGAGAAGAATGCTGATAACACACCGATGTTTCAGTTGTTGCTCAGTAATGTTTAGTCTGATCAAGGACTTTTCAATCTCATGCTGTCCCAGTGAGGAGGGGCACAGGAAGCCAGGAGGAAGCAGAGACAGGACATCTGACCCAAACTGGCCAAAGGGGTACTCCATACCACAGCATGTCATGCCCAGTATAGAAAATGGGGGGAGTTAGCTGGAAGGCCCAGATCACTGCTCGGGTCGGGCTGGGTATTGGTCAGCGGGTGGTGAGCAATTGTATCCTCTCCCCTTGTTATTTCCCTTATCGTTATTATTATTGATGGTAGCAGTAGTGGTTTTGTATTATACCTCAGTTACTGGGCTGTTCTTATCTCAACCCGTGGGAGTTGCATTCTTTTGATTCTCCTCCCCATCCCTCCGGGAGCGGAGCAGGGGGAGGAAGAAAGGGGAGGAGTGAGTGAGCAGCTGCGTGGTGCTGAGTTACCAACTGGGCTTAAACCACAACACAGGTTTATCTGCTAACCAGCAGATGAGATTGAGTACAAAGGTGCCAAGGTTCTATTATTCACTTCTCTTTAGCTTACAAAAGGGAGTTGAAAATCCTGCTCAACTGTCTTCCTGCTGTGATCCAAAACCCAAGTAGACTGAAAGAAGCTTTTCATACACCTCCTTAATGAGCACCCAAGGGAAAAGGCGATTTTACTGTTATTAAATAGGATAAGAACATAATTTAAAATCAAATGCAGGATGTCAGGAAAACCAATCATCCTTTTTACAAAAAACTTTTGAAAATATGAATACTGGAAGAACAGAGCAAATTATGAATTTTGTTCAAAGCTACCCAATTTTGTTTGTAGAGCATATTATAATTTATAATTAAAACATTTTGCTTGATATTACAAAATATACTGAAATTTATTATTGCAACCTCTATTCAAAAGAAATGAATTGGTTAAATGAATTAACTAAGATTTTGGATATTAGACACATGGGAATAAATTTGATAACATTCTGTGAACTGAAAAAGGAACCAGAGAAGTAAGTTAATGTAAAGACAAAGATTTATTCCTGTAGGACTTTCCAAAGGAATTCCAAAAAGTTAGAAAATATATTACTATAAAGCAAGAGATGCTAACTTTTCAAAGCAGTGTAACTCACATCTCCAACTACTGTGAAGCTGACACCTCCCAGTATTAACAAGGTGTTTATTTCTGGAAGATGAAAGCAGGCAAGCAAATTGCTTCTCCTTTTTTTCCCATGGATACTGAAAAAGACTGCTTTCTCTCTTCTTTTTGTACGAGACAGATGCAAAACACTTTATAGCCCTCTTCCCAAGGCAATTTTCGCAGCTTAATCCACATGGGCAGAACAGCTGTAAAATGGTAGCAGTGGAATACTTAGACAATTAGTCAACACCTTCCAACTGTTACCAGGATTATAGAAATTGCCATAATATGCGATTATTGAAAACAAGATTTTATAATTCACAAGAAACAAACAAAAAGTGTGTTTTCCAAAACAGCACTACATATGCACATCAGGAGCATAAAAAAGTGTAGATTTGTTGTGCTGCCGTTTGTCCAACTACTAGCTCAAGCTCTTCAACAGATGCGTTGCAAAGCCGGTGGATGCTTCCAAACTGTTGCAGTAAAAGCAGAGCTTTTGTTTTCCCAACTCCTGGAATTTGTTGCACTGTCCGAAACACCGCTGGCTCTGCCAGCTGAGAGCGTTGTTTACGGAGAAAGGGGTTACTGTTGTGATCCTTACTTTGTTCACGGACCTGAAGCAAAACAAACCCGTAAGCGACACTGTGCCCTCTGCTGGGGCGCTACTTTTGTGCTTTAAAATAGTTCCTTTAATCTCAAAGGAGTTCAATGCAATCAGTGGGAAGTTTTAACAAGCTCCCTCCTTAAGTGTGTGCCCTTATTAAGGGCTTTGACGCAGATCCACAACGTCTCACTAGGAAGCCAAGTTTCTTAATACCAACCATGAATTAAAACAATGAATTTGTCATCTTTTTGATGCAATCAGTGAAAGGATAAAGGAAAAGAGAAACAATTAAGTACGCAGTTTCCCCAGCATGAGACAAAGCAAAATCTCAAGCTGGTTTTGACGGAGAACTGAAGCGAGGATTGCCTAATGCTATCCAGTGGCACCTCAGTGCAAGATCACGTAAAAAAAAAAAAAAATCCAGTACTCTTCATCCTTTTTACTTTGTTCCCAAATAAGCCCTCTTTCCACTGAACTATTACTGTTGCAGGATATTTATTCCCTACATTTAAACAACCAAATACGCTGTGTTCCTTTAAGATCCCAGGCATTCTTTCTGAAATGAGTGATGATTGGGAGAAAACAAGTCATTCTCATGCCCCATATTTTAGTAAATATTTGTCCACTAACATAGAAACTTACTAGCTGAGTAATAAGTTGAGAAGCTTCTCTTTGATTTGCTACAGGAAGCAACACCATTCCAAGTTCTAGCACAACAAGCTTTTGTACTGCTAAGAAGTACTGATCACTTATTTGGGTTTTCTCTACAATTACAATTCCCCCAAGGCTACTGGCCTGTATGGAAAAGAAAAAAGGAGAAAAGACTTTGTTAATGACGAGTAGATGCAATGCAACAGAGAGAAAATTTCTGTCGAGTATGAGCTGCCTGGAAGCAGATCAGAGTAAAAATAGAAGTTGCAGCAACTGTACTGAGGTTTAATACAACAATTACACAGCTGCATATTTTTCGGCTTTCAGGTGTAAATTATCACAAAAGTTAAGCTCCACTAGAATTTATAAATAACACAGAAGCATGGAATAAACAAATACCAATTGAAAACTGTTCCTTTTCTCTATGTGTGGTACTTACATTTCTAAACCGAACCAATCTTCGTTTGAATTCATCCCCTGCAACCAAATCTGCTTCAGAAATATATAAAATGCAAATTCTGTTTGAAATATGAAAATCCACGAGTCCCAAGTCATCTTCAAAGATGAGTCTAATTTTTCCTGAAGGTGAGATAGTTAAGAGGAAAAAATACAGTAGTTAAAAATATACTAATAATTACATCACAGCATAATCTTCCTAATGTGTCAGTAATCCTAGTGACTTGACCACGAACTTCATATTCTTTGAAAGCTTTTAATCTTTTTAAGCAAAGCTGGTATAAGCAATCCAAAGTACTGTGTGATGCCTTTAGTAACACGAATTAATAACACTTCCAAACTACAGACTTGAACATACTGTAGCTTCTTGGTGAACTCTGGACTTGAATAAAAAACCATGACATGCTACTCTGGAAGGATCACCTTAGTTTGCTGCACCAAGAGATGACAGCGCAGTCCCAGTATCCATGTAAATTCAAGGGACTTCAGTGGAGATGCACATTCACAATGGTCCCACTACTGTGGTTTCCAAGAAGCTGGTACTTTTGCTCCTTCCCTACAGTGCTCAGCAGCTATGCAAATATGACAGAACAGATCATGTAGATACATGACAAAGAGTAATTTTCAGCCTGCTAACATAGGCTGTACCACAGACACAGGATCAGTCATACACAGTAATGCATATTCCAGGCAATCTTACCCGTACTGAATGATAGAGGGGAATGCTTTGCCTGAAATGCTTTTCCTCTTCCAATTTGTGCTTACCTTGTAGCCTTTGGGCTATCTCTGACCCTCTCCACTTCTCATTTCCAACCACATGCCCGTAAGGGACAACTATAGACCCTGCTGCCACAGGAAAGTTTGCTTTCGTTGTCATTGGTAACTGTTATACCCTAGAAAAATATGTGGAAGAGATATTAACACATTTTATAAACCTGTTCCAATCTTATTATTAAAATGTATAAGATGTAATACTCTGGAAGAGACACTACCTCCTCTCTGAAGCCTTATAGTTAGGGTTAACATACCAAATCACCAAGCATCTCTGTTTACTTGAACACAGGCTGTTCGGTTGCAAATCCACTCCCAACTATACAGTCAGTATGAAAAACACCTTAGTTAAGATACAGTGATGGTTAAAAAAAACCCAACATAATCAAACCACAAACGCACACTGCCTTTTCTATGCCTTCATCCACCCCTGCTGGGAGAAAGCCTGCTTCCATTACAAAGCTGGCTCCAGAGGAACCTCCAGCCCTCAGCTGGCAGAAGTCTCCAGACAGATCATGAGAAGGCAGAAATGATTTTCAGCGTCATGCGGTGTTCTAACTTTAGGGGGAAACTAAAGGGAGCCTTTGAGTGTAAAGGACAATTTAAAGAGCCAAAGACGAGCCGGTACGACCGCAAACACCACCGCCCCGAGCCGCACCCTGCAGCCCGGCCAGGCTCCTCCGCGAGGAGCGGGGGACGGCCCCAAGGATCCGGCCGGGCCACCGCTGGCCTGCCCGGAGGAGGATCACCTCCGTCCCGGCCGCCCGGACCCGCAGCACCGCGGCCCCTCACGCCACCGCATGCACAGCCCGCCTCCCGCGCGCGCCTGGCTGGCAGCGGAGCCAGCCAATAGGAAGCGACAGCTCCGCCGCCCATGAGCAAATGAGGAGGCGGGGTGGGGCGCGCCTCACCACTGGTAGGTTCCTAAGGCCGGTGGAGGAGCGAGTAAGGTGCGTAGTGATTGGGGGAGCGCGAACCCGCAGCAAATGCGACGCGCCGTTGTTACCAGGCGGGTCGCGACGGGAGAAGCGTCCGAAGCGGGGAGCAAGTAGTCGGGAGGCGACAGTGGGGGGACCCGCCCGCGCTGCGGTGCCGATGGCGTTCAGCTTCGGGAGAGGCCGCAGGGGCCCCTTCGTGAGTACCGCGCCTCCGTGCCCGTGAAGCGGGGCCAGCGGGGGAAGCGGCGGGCCGCGCCTGGGCGGGCCGAGCGGAGGCCCTCGGGGCGGGCGGCCGCGGCCTGCGGGTGATGGCGGTGGTGGCCAAGCGGTTTGCAGGGAAAAACGGAGGGGGAAATAAATCCTGTGCGCGGAGGCCGGGTGCTGGTGCGCGGCTTCCCTCCGTGTCTGAGCCCCCCAGCGGGGTGGCTGCCAGCGCTTGTGGAGGTGATCCTCCGAGCACACGGTCACTGCCGCAAAGGGAGCTGATAAAAGCTCCTAGGGAAAGCTTAGAGCAGCCAAGGGTTGTAGGATTGTTAGCAACGGTGCGGGTGTTGGCATCCAACGCACCTGAAGTAATTGAAGTGGGGGGTTTTTTTGCTATTAGAATGAAAATAAGTATTGATCTTATATTGTGTTTCACTGTGGTATGACAGCATCCTTTTACCTTAGCTGTATTCCGTGCTAATCACAGTGAGACACCTGCTGTCAATAGCCATTAGTTAACAAAATGTTGCATACCAGACAGACTTCCAGAATTAAAGAGCATTTGCAATGTAAGACCGAGTAAAAAGATAATCTTTGTAATGCAGCGCTTAGTCACTTGATGTGCTTTCCTGTAAAGGCAGAAATATTCCACAGTTCACCTGTTCATTACCTTGCTGGAGAAGGCAACCAAGAATAATTGGAGGGGACGCACACACACACGAATGAACAAAACAGACAAATCACCCATCCTCCAAACTTGTTGCAGAAATTCCAGAAACTTGGCCTGTTTTACTCCATAAAAAAAGTGATGGACTTGGTTATGATATAGTGTTTTCCGATGCATAGAGAAAAGACAAGAGGCAGGTGGGCACAAATTCAAGCACAAAAAATTCAGCTTAAATGTAATAATATAAAAATGTATTGTAAGGGCCAGTGTAAGGGTGGTCCATAATAATAATTTTAAAAATACTGTAATGGTGGAACAGGTTGAGCAGGGAGGTTGTGGAGTCTCTACCCTTGGAGATACTCCAAACCTGACTGGACAGGATCCCAAGCAACCCTTTCTAGTTCACCCTGCTTTGAGCAGGGACTTGGATTAGACAATCACAAGAGCTCCCCTCCAACTTCAAGCATTATGTGATTACATTCAAAGTACTCTTTGTAGGGAACTCCAGTCCTAGTTTTTCTGAGCTGGTATTTAATGTTATCCTTTGTAAGTTTCTAGTACTTCTTTTCTCTTGTATATGTACAGAAGAAAAAAAAAAAAGCAGCAAACCAAGCCAAACTTGAATTGAGTAAGTTCAAATTCTGATTTTGCAGATTGTAACATAGTGGATGGAAAACCTACATATATGGGTCTTATGTAAATTACATTTCTAACCTTCATTAGCAGCTGTTCGTGCATGTTAAAAAGTTAAAATTGGAACTGTTTAAAGTCTTCTGTTCACGTTAATTGCATGTAATTGTTCTTTTTATATTATTTTACATTGTTAGTTTTCGTGCATGTTTAATTCTGTGTTGGGCTTTTTTCATTGCGATCCTTAAAGTCATTGTCAACTAATTTTATTTTAAATTGTTTAGAAACATATAGCTCATGGCCTGGTCCCTGCTGCTACCATAGCTCCTAAACCTGCAGTTCCCCGCACCCCTCCCCCTCGTAGTCCAAACCCTTCTCCAGAAAGGCCCAGGTAGGTGTCGCGTTCTTTGTTCTGGTTTGGTTTTTTCTTCATCAACTACAATAGCACACTAGAAAAGCATGATTAGAAGAATTGCATGTCCTTGTTGCAGTATTTACGTAAACCTTTTCATAAATAGAATATATTTTTAATTGGGGCAGTTTCCTTCTTTGAATTTTAAAGATTCCTGTTTTTCTTCCACTCCTAAGCATGCTGAATAATTGGGACAATGACCATTATGAATATATAACTTATTATAAATCTGAGTCAATTAAAGACAAATTAAATTTTTAAAGTTAGGGCCATTTTGAATTTGGCTACAGTAGAGTGTTGGACTGTAACAGTATTAGTACCACGAGTCAGGAAATTTTAGCTCATTAGAAAAGCATAAATTTAATGTAACATGTCATTTTATTGCATATTAAAAAAAGCAGGGATTTAAAAAAACTGGTATGTAAAACCATGCTGGATTGGATTTGAATTAGCTGTGTACGAAAGTTGCATAAATAGAAAATAGAACTTTATTTTTCATTTGTAGTTTCTCACAGTTTTTTATTTGTTTTCTCTCTGTTTAGTTCAGTTCTGGTTGTCTTCCTTGGTCTTTCTAGTGTCTGTAACATTCCTACTTAATCCTAGTTCATCTTCCTTTTTGACCTCCAGTTGCTGTTATTTCTTTTACAATCCTCACCATTTCTCTCCTTTAATCTTTGTTCCTACTTGTTCTTTCCTCTTCATCTTACTCTTCCCTAATCTCTGCAGCATCCCACAAATAGGCGCTTCTGTCTACTTGTACTTGACCTACTCTGCAGTGTGACAGCGTTTATTAACAGCTTCAGTTACCAGTAAAAAGTTCAGAGTAGGGAATAATGGAAACTAGAAGGCAAAATAACAGAATATGGAGCACTTTTTCAACACCATGCCAGGTAGTATTGTTATGGCTAAAGTGAATGCTACGTACTGTAAATTATCTATGTCAATTTGGTGAATATAACTCAGTATATTCCATGATTTTCATGCATGTGATTTGGAAAAGCCAGTAGGTATTGTACTTTACTCTTCAGATAGCTGTGTTGCAATAGCTTGCCCAGTTTTGTGCTTTTCTTTGGGAGTTTTGTTGTTTATGCCTCTTAACTGTGAACATTTTGCTTTGCTTAAGTAGTGAAAACATTTTGCAAAGGAATAAAGCATAAAATGTGGAGTGCAGAGGAGACATCAGTGTTGTTTCATGGCTTTGTTATGTTTCCTTCCAGATCAGCTCTAGCAGCTGCTATCCTTGCAACAGCACTAACAGGGCGCACTGTTGCTATTCCTCAGCCTCGGCAGCGATCACTTTCTGAAAGTGATTCCACCTATGTGGAACAAGAATGTTTTGAACCATATGCAACAGTCGCAGAGATCGGAATGGGGTAGTGTATGCTTTGTCGTTTGATACCTTGTATTAGAAATAGAATCTGCCAATGATAAAATTTTACCAAAGAGTTACAGCAAAATCCTGCTGTTACAGCTACTGAGTTTTTCTCATCACATCATAAATTGGGTCTGAAGTATCTGCAATCCTTACCCCATTTCTTATGAAGTGTTGTTATGCATACAGTTTTCACTGTATGCGTAACATGGAGATTTGGATTGTACAGCAATCACATGTAGAACCATGTATTATTTCTTCCAAATGACAGTCAGTTACACGAACAGTTAATTACTGAGTAATCATCTGAATTACATCAGAGATTTCCTTTGTGCTAAATAGTTATTTCAGACTCTTCTTCCAGTAGAGTTAGCAACCTTCTATCTCTGATCTGGCATTCTTTTTAAGACAGAGAAGAAAATGTAGCTCCAGTGTTAATTATCTGTTCTCAAGCATACATATAGGCTAGATTCCTCATTTGCAGCTAACAGAAGCTTAGATGTATGTTTGTGTTGGCTGTTGTGTATATTGTAAGACTGATAGTTCTACTTTACTAATGTTTATTCTTATGGAAGAGTAAACAACGCTAAAACAGACTTCAAACTGCTTTCTACTTGCAGTCCCAACTGGGAATTTGATGGTAGTGACAGATCTCCTGTGCAGTCCCTGGAAATATCAGGCAATTATGGTGAGGATGAGGACATGGATACCTATCATTCAGATGCTGAGAAAGAGGCAAAGTCCAGCTGTCAGAGTAATGAGAAAAGGGGAGAAAACATTAGCACCAATGCTGTTTATGCTGTTTCCTGCAAGAATAAAAAGGTAGGATTTTCAAATGCGTTAATTCCTTTACTATGTTTTAATATATTCATGCAAATATTAACTATTTCTAAGACTTTTTATTATCTTATTCTTCAGGCATTTAATCAATTTTTATTTCATCTCCTTCTTTTTGTGGTTCCTTTACTCCTACATGAGTTAGGTTTGTTGATCTTCTCAGATTCCGTATCCCTGATTATTAGGTGCCTTTTCTTACCAGGAAAACAAACACTGGCATTGTATATAATAATTGTGCATAATTTAGTCTTGTAAAATGTCCAATATTTTATGTTGAGCATGACAGTTATGTAAGTAGGTTGTTAAAAGCAGTAGGAACCATTAACTGCTTAAATGGTTAATGATTCAGTATTGTGCTAATGAGCAGAGACCTAGATGGAGAGTGAGTATTCAAAATTAAACAAAATAATTGTTGTCTTGAAGACCACTGGAGTTTTCTATGTTACAATTTTGGATTCTCTTAACAAGCAATAACAAGCAATGAGCACCTTAATACTGCTAAAACACATTTAAAATTCAGTCTGAAATTATGCAAAATTTTAGTAAACAGGAAGAAGTAACTGAATAGTAAAGAGGCAATAAAATGCTATGTATGTGGAAAAAACCAGAAAATACCCCTAACTGAAGAGATAGTAGTCAGTGAGAGGAGGGAATGAGGGGTAAAAAAAGGGAGTGAGTGGAATATGTGGAACACTTGTATGCCATCAACACAGGAAAAACAGTGAAGGCAGTGTTAAAAATTATTCCTGAATCCCTCAGTGCTGTGATACAGTAGCTAAATGGTTGACCTTTTATTAAGAGCGAGTTTAGTTAGGTGCAACACAGCAAACAAGAAAATGAAGGATAATTTCACAGGCTCTTGTGACTGAATAAGGTGACAGGGAATGTTTGCCCTGTGCACTAAATGGCTATCATAGTTTCCTGCCTCCCATTGATCATTGTAAGGTTTAGATTTTATATACATAGAGCCTTAAAACACACAAAAAAGAGTATGTCTTATAATTTATTGTCTTAAAATATTGGAGTAGAATTCCAAGTGTAACTGGGACAGTAGTATACTAAAGGTTTCATACAGATGTCGTCAAGACACATGGGCTATTTCAACAGTGTTACCATGATTTTGGCTTGTCTTATTTTTACATAGGAAGAGTTTCCACCATCTCCTAGTACAAATGCTGAAAAGAAGGAGGCACCTTCTCATGAAACTGAGTTTCAGGTGCTGGTGGATGAGTCAAATGTGCAAATAGAAGGTAAATAAGCTTACTTTAAGTCAAAATGCCATACCTTTTAAGGCCCTTATTTCCCCTTACGAGAAAAATTATCATATAGCATTACCTTCTAATACAGTATGCCCCTCATACACTGTGCCCTCTCATATAGTATGCCTCTTTACTCTGCTTTTGCCCCTCTACTCTGCTCTTGTGAGACCCCACTTGGAGTACTGTGTGAAGTTCTGGAGTCCTCAATATAAGAAGGACATGGAGCTGTTGGAGCAAGTCCAGAGGGGGCCATGAAAATGATAAGGGGGATTGAGCACCTCCCATATGAAGACAGGCTGAGAAAATTTGGGCTGTTCAGCCTGGAGAAGAGAAGGCTGCATGGAGACCTCATAGCAGCCTTCCAGTGTCTGAAGGAGGCCTGCAAGGATGCTGGAGAGGGACTCTTCATCAGGGACTGTAGTGATAGGACAAGGGATAATGGGTTTAAGCAGGGGAAGTTCAGGTTAGATATAAGGAAGAAGTTCTTTACTGTGAGGGTGGTAAGACACTGGCACAGGTTGCCCAAAGAAGTGCTAAATTCTCCATCCCTGGTAGTGTTCAAGGCCAGGTTGGACAGAGCCTTGGGTGACATGGTCTAGTGTGAGGCGTCCCTGCCCATGGCACGGGAGTTGGAACTAGGTGATCTTAAGGTCCTTTCCAACCCAAACCTTTCTATGATTCTATCAATTATTTTATTAAAAATTATACATTCCTTTTAAGAAAAAGGGCAATGAAAGAAATGCTGCTAAATACTTAGCCATTTCTAGTAGTTACATAAAATTAAAAATATGCAGAAAGAGGGAGGATTGGTCTATATTCACTCGATAACTGAAACTCCTAAACATCCACTATCAGGCAATGTAAAAAGAGGTGGTAGGGGGGGAAGTTTTGTGACCTCTTTGTCTTGTCTAGTACAGCCATTCTCTACTATGTTTCTGTTGATATATGTGGCAGAATCAATCCAGTTTATATTCTGGAAAGTACTGGAGTATTACTGTGCTCAAAAAATGAAGGGCGGAAAAAAAAAGTAGCAACTACCAATCGGGGGGGGGGGGGGGGGAAGCTGAAGAGATAGAAGAAAACATTTTTAATCAGTCATCTTTTCTTGGATAAAAAATTAATATCTGAAAATCAGCAGTATGAATTTTTTTTTTTCGTAAATATTCAAGTAGCAAGATACCAGATTGTTTATCCTTTCTACAGAAGTGGTATCATTCTTGCCGTATTTTAAGTTTTGGGCCTTAAAATTGTACATCAGGACAAGATTCTGACAGAATAGAGAGCTAGACATGATCATCAATCTCAGGTTATCACCCTAAGCTCTGAATTGTTAAACTTCACAAATTATTTTTTTGCAGGAAGTAAATGGATTAAATCAGGGACATTTGGTTCATAATTGGATGTGTCATTAAGCTGTTTTCTTGTAACAATAGAATATTGTGAAGGAAAAAAATATGACAAGAGACTAAGACCAGTTACGAATTTATTGCAAAATTAACTTGTCTATTATTTTAAAATCAGAAGAAGTGGGAATAAGCATTTGTTGCAAAGCTGCAGTATGCAGTTTTGACAGAGGATGGCAGCAGTCTAGTAGCTGTTGGATATAAAACAGGAAGCAGAACTGAGTCGTTTTGGAAAGATCTTTCTTAGTGTTACTTATGTGGATCCCAGTATTCTTTCAGTATTATTTCAGTGGAGTTATTCAGAAAGAATGAGTTGCTTTGAGAACCATTTGGGAAGTGGATGCATTAAACTGAAAATAATGGGATATATAAACCATTTCTAATCCCTCTTCTGCATAGTAAGTGCTGCAGATCTTGGAAGCGGTCAGATTTGCACTTGCCTTGTTTAGAGATGCAACAGAATTCAGGCTTAGTAAAATCAATAAAAATATTTCATTTGTCCTTTAGTGAACTTATAAAATAATTGTGGAAGGTAGCAGTACAGCTTAATTTCTTCCATAGTTGCATCTATACAGTGTGAGGTAAAATAAGGTCTCACATCAGTATCCTGATACACCATGAAAGAGAGAATGGAAAGTTAGTGATGTAATTTGTGATTTTGGGACGACTGTCTTACATTTTTTTTGCAGTATATATATGCTTACATATCCATATGAACCCTTATTGTTTACGGACTTACAAATGCCTTTTTTTTTAATTAACTGAAAGATCTGTTTTAATTTCTCAGAAGACCAACATCTTGGCTTGAATTTAAAGGTAAGAAGATTAATTTGTTAATTTTGGGGAAAAGGGTGTAATAAAGAGCTGATAGTTTACAGTCACTTAAAAGAAAATTGATTTGTTGCTACTAGGGAATATTTTTCTTTTGGAGTACAAGAATGGCTTCCTTTTGAAAAAGTATGACTACATAGGTAAATAGGCCATATAAAAGTTGGGGTTTGTTAATTCATTTTTAAATGTATCTTCTGTTGTTCTTCATGTGAAGGAATGAAACTCAGAGTGAAAGACATCATGTTACAGCAAGAAATGGCTCTTACTGATAATTTTCAGATTCTAAGCCTGGCTTCGGCAAATTTTTATCTAATTTTCCAGCTGGGCCCATCTGCATGCTTTCGTAAGCTTGAAAAGGAATACCCAAAAGTTTGGTTTCCTAGATCAAATTGCTAGAATATTATTTACACAAATGGTCGGTTCTTCTGTTGTTAAGGTCACATTCGTTCTTCAAGTCCTTGACCACATATATTTTACATTTTAATTTATTCACTGAGTCACAGTTAGGGACTGACAGTTCGTATCATAATTTACTATCCTGAAGTCTTATTTTATACAAACTAACAAGTGGGAGCAGTATCCATCCTGTTTGGTCAAGAAGCTTTATGCTTATGTATCTTTTATGTCGGCCATAAAATTGTTTTGAGGAGTGTACATCTCTGACAACTAAAGAAAATACAAAGTTTCAGGTGTCCACAAGTGACTGATGGCAGTTATAAGTGGCAAAAAGTCAAGATGCATAAATGACAAGTTGTTGATGTAAAAGAAACTGTTTCAGAAGTTCTGTTTCTTAAGTTCTCCAGCAGTGATGCTGTTCAGAGTACTTCAGAAAGTAATTGTTAAAGCAAATTGTCTAATTCTTTATTTCTCTGCTAGGAAGAAAAATCATTAGCTGAAAATCTGATACGTGGAAAGCCTCCGCCATCCCCAGGTACTTCTGATTTTTCTATGACTTTACTACACATTTTCACTTTAATAATATGCATATGTATATAAAAATATATTTTCCTGCTAGTTTTCTCTAAGCCTAAACTGGGGGGAGAAGAGGAAGCAATTCTCCTGTACAGGAGGTGAGAAAGTGCCAAGTACTCTGTCATATGTATAAAAACAGTAGTTCCAGGATTTTTATGTTAAGTGTTTTAGACTTGTTTTGATTTTCCAATCTGAGTGACTTTTGAAATCTTAAATAAATGATTGTGAAATGATGTAATGAAGTTAAAGTCAGACTGGAACTCTCCAATCCCTTAAGTTTCATCTACACTAGAGGCTGTCACCAGTATTAAGTATTCCATTGCAACTGCAGTGGTAAACATACAGTGGTATGAGATACGTGGTCTGTCTAGTGCCTTACTTGTGTGTTATTGCATCCATGTAACAATTCCAGGCGTAGCACCTGCTGAGCCGTGTGTGTCACATGGATGGGATATGTGCGTCTCATGAGTTACTGGGTTTTTGTGTATTTCTGTGCTGTCCAAGTATCCTGTGCCTTCCCACAGGAAGTTAGCAGTGATCATAAGTGCCTGAAATATTACTAAACACATTAAGCTGTCATGCGTCATCAGTTACAAGAGATATCTCCAAATTTATATTCTATACTAGGGATCTGTTCTATACTAAGTTCTATACTAAGTTATATTTATAAAATAAATAAATATAAATACATATAAATGCTGACTGTTCTTAGTATAGAACATACATGCTATGAGGTAATGCTGACTCTTAAAAGTCTGATGGTAAGGGTAAAATCTCAGCCTTCATTTTAAGAAGTTTATCTGGCCACACAGATGAAAGAAGAATTTAAAAGTATGATCCATTACTACTGATGCAACAAATATATCCATGATTTTGCAGATGATCTAAAGTTTTACTTTCGTAAGGACTGTTAAGTAACTTCTATTCAGTAACAGATCATTGAAGCTTGTTCAGTGGGAAGGAGGGTAAAGCTTTCATTACATAGGGGATAAAAATAAGGAGGGGTTAAGAGGACTGACTGGTCCATGCAGGGTGCATACAATTCAGTGGATATTTCTGTCTCACCTCTCTAGTCACTGATGCTCGGGAGAGAGAGATCTACTGACACTTTCTTTTCCCTTTAAGGAAGGAATGTTTCCAGTGTCTGAAAGAAAAGGTGGGAGCTTGCAGCCACTCTACTATGTAGCTCTGTTTCCAAATCCACTTTTTCATTCTTTCTGGCCTTATCTTCTGGGAGCTATGAGCTGATTAATGTCTTACAAGTATCATTCATACATGATGCTCATATTAGGAAATAAATATTATAAGTCTGAATACCGTTTAAATACATTGTACTATGGCGTTACAGATGTGTCTATACAGGCAAGACAAGCACAGGAAAATATGAGTAAAGAGAAGTTCAGAGAACTAAAACGGGAAAACTGGTCTCTGAACAAGGCATACCAGGCTATGGTCCAGCAGTTTCAGGGAACAAAACAGCAAATGGAAGAACTGCAATTAAAGCTGAAGAGACTAAAACAAGAAAACACAACGCTTAAAGAAGCTGCAGAGAAGTCACATAGAGAAGGTGGGAGAAACATACATAGTTACCTTGTTTGATTTTTCCAATTTCTTACAACCTGTTCTTGCAGTAGTAGGTTTTCACTCATTGACTTGAGCAAGTGTCTATACAGAGTATTTTCCAAACAGTATTTTCTACATTTATAGATATTTTGTCAAGGAATACTTACATGGTCATGAAAAAGAATTACTTAGTGGTTTGAAATGTAATGTTTTCTTGTTAGTAATTTTTCATGGGCTTATTCCATTGCAGTATTTTGAGAGAAGTTCTCTTATGATTCTAGCTTACTGAGGTTTTTTCCTTACAATTTACAAATTATTGTGAACATTCCTCGAATTTTGATTGAAATTTCTTGTTGGATGTTTGTTTTGATAGAGGAGGCTACAGAATTACTTTCTCTTAGACAACAAGCGCAAGAACTGATAGATGAAAACGATGCTTTGAAAAGGACGGTTCATCGTTTAAATGTAGAATTAAGTCGCTATCAAACTAAATTCAGGCCATTGGCCCAAGAAGAGGTGAGAATCTTGGTTATAAAGGCACTTTGTACTGAAGTGTCCCATTGTCCTTTGTTTCATCTTTGAGTTTTTAAGACTGTTTACTCCAAATTGGTCAAATGGTGTAGGCTTTTTCTGAAATTTAAAATAAGCATTTATCATTAAATCTAACTTGTAAGAAGTTAGACTTTCTCCTATATTAATAAGATACTGAACTTCCAGTTTTGGTGACTTTTGTTGAGTGTGTATTACATAGGCAACACATGTAATTACAAACATAAGCTTGTTTGGGGTAGTACTTGTGACTGCAATAGACAGTCATCGGTGCTTCATAGAGCAGGAAATAATTTGAGTATCTTTTTAAAAATCTTCTTTAGCATCTAAAACTGAAAAGTTTACCCATGAAGGGGCCACCACCACCATGGCTGGTAAGTAAAGTAATATTTTCACTTACCTGCTCATTGCTTTCTGAGTAAAATAGTAGAATTTGTTTATATATCACATACAACATTATAAACATTCATTTTCGTTGCATAAAAAGATGTAGGGCAGAACTTTGTAACGAAGTGTGCAGCTCCAGTTGCTGTGTATAATCACCAGCTGCATATAATCACCAGCTTTGAACTACTGAATGCAAATTAAGTAGAAGTACTGTTACACTGAGAATCATAAGTACCATCTTCCAGCTTCCCTTAGTATTGTCTAGCACATAGTTTGCTTCAAGGAGTATTGCTTAATTGTTCTTAATTGTTAATCTTCTGTTGTAATTATTTTTAAGATGATACCAAAATAAAATAGCATATTTTGGCGATTCCGATGGTAGGACTGGTCATGGGTCTACCAGGTGCTTATGAATTTCTGGCGAGGAGAAGAAATATAGTCTGTGAAATTGAATTTGTAATATGTGAAACAATTTTTCCTTGAAATGCTAATCAGATCTTAAATTTTCCTTCCTTGTTGTTATTCAGAACTATACAGAAATAGGAAAGTCCTCTTTCTGCTCTTTCTAGCTATAATATATAATATTTCTTGCTATAATATATAATAGCTATAATATATAATATCCAAGAAGTACATACGTATGTATTTAGTTTTAAAGATGCCAGTTTGAGAGTGTAAAAATTCCTTTCCTACTTAGGAATAAATTTGGGCTAGATTATTTATTAACTGTATTCTCAGTTTGGTTTCATATTCATTTTCATTCACATTCTGCTGTTTTATATATAAGTAATAGCTGCTTCTTAGCGAAGTGTGCAGGCACAGCATCCAGCCTTGTTCTTTCCAAAGCTTGTCCCCAAAGTGGTGCTGTGAAGTGTTTCTGCAGCATTGTTTTGCATATAGTGGTCTGCATGCTTGTATAAGCCTTGCACTTCTGTCTGCAAGGTATATGCAAAAACAATGTATATACAAAAACAAAAGAACAGTGTTTAAAACTAGCAATATATAACAGGAGAAATAGTAAAAAATATAAGATTATGGTTTGTGATTCATTTATATGGATTGATTTTTTTGAAGTTGGATATGAAGTATTTGTCACCTCTTCTCTTGGCTTATGAAGACAGAATAAGAGAAAAGGAAGATTTACATCTTGAACATGAGGCAAGTTGCCAGTTAAAGAACATTTACACTGAAGTAGAAATAAATTACTGAAAAATTTTTAAGGTATTTGTCAAAGCTGTTTTCTGCCTAAAATTAAAAGTGACTTTTACTTTTCCATGCACAGTTATTGTACTATCTTACCCTACTTGGCTTGCTTTTTTTCGTCAGCCTGTTCAGATATAGAAGGAAGCACTACGCTGGCATGTACAAGAATTGTATTGTCTGAATAGAGTAAGACATAAACACAGTCAGTGGTAGAAAGAACTTATTATTGTCATTCATAATGGGGGATTCAGTGCCCTGTGTAGCTATTCTTCCAGTTACAGGCCTGTGGATTTTGTGGTAGAAGAATATTTATTTATAGGTATTTCAGGAATGAGTACTCTTCTTGCTTTTTAGAAGTACTTTTTTGTCACTGAATCTTCAGAAAATGGTGATTTGCTTCAGAGAAGAGCTGCCATAGGTTTTCAAAATAATTTATTTCCTTCAAAAAATTAAGCCACATAATAAGCAGAAAACATCGAGGGTTTTAGATTACTGTAAATTCATTGTATTATCCTACCATATTCAAATTCATGTCATTCATACTGATAATATATAGTATCATCTAGTAATTTCCAGAATTTATTTTTTTAAATCCGTATTTTAAGGATCTACAGCTTGCTTAATTCAAATGACACTTGTAAAAAATGTGACACAATTCAAATATCTATATTATTTTTAAGCAAATATTACTAGATTGAAGCAATTTAGAAGTATGCACATCTCAATTAAAGGTGAATAGTACAATAATATGTTTTTAACAGAAGAATTAGAAGGCACACAGGCATGTATATTTGTAAGTTTTTGTTGATGTAAAAATCAGAATACTTCTAAAGAATTTTTTGTGGATTCCTTTGTCTTCCAGAAAGATATGAAGAATTTTAAAGTTCAAGTTGAAAAGTTGGTGAAGGAGAATGAAGACCTGCATGAACAATTGAATAAAAATAACTTTATTACCCCTACAGAATGGCAAGTTATATTACTAAAAATTAATTCAAAACCTACTCATTATTTTGCTTGTTGCATGCAAACTTTTAAGACAGCCCTTAAAGAAAAATTCTGTTCCCCTGAAGCAAATCGACTTTTGCTGAAGACTTAATAGGGTCGTGATTATGTCTTGTAGGGACAGTGCTGATCTGCAATGCCTGGAATAATTTTGGAGTAAAGATTAAGTAGTGAATGTGCAGTCTTGCACCTGAAGCCCATGTAATTCTGTCCCAGAGCTTGCAGGTTACATACTTAACTTTTATACTTCTACTAATAGTAGGAATGTGCCTCAGGTTTTCATTGGAATATGGCATTAGAAGAATCTTGCAAACATAATGACATTAAATTGTATAAAATACATACGAGGCTTAATAAGAAGTTACCTAAGTCAAGCATTCATCAGTTGGTAACTGAGATGGAGAAGAGACTGGTCATACTGGTTCATCACAAGATGATTGTGAGCTTTTTAGGGCAACAGCTGTTAAGCTAAGAAAAAAGGCAGTATAGTCCTGGGGAATGGTAGAATAGATCCTTCTAGTAGAGGCTGGCAATAACCACACAATTACATGGAAATCTGGAGAGTCCCAGTCATCCGTATATGAGTACAGAGAAACAAAGCTGAAAGGGTGTGTGGTGTAGCCAAGGAGAAGGAGGGCCTTTTTGATCTGGAGTTTAGACAAATTCGCCTTTCTCATTTAGCAAAATGAGGGCTGAGAAAGGACAGTGTTGCTTTCTGTATGCACATCAGGAACAGGAGACATACAAAGAACTACATAAGCTGCTTTTATAGGGCTGAGGGCAGAGTTACGAGAACAAGTGGGTATTCACTCACCATAAACAAACCTAAAGTGGAAATTGGAAGATTATTCCTAACCAGTGTCACAGGTTTTTGAATAGCATCCGCTGTGAGTAGTGAACATAAACATTCTTACTGCACTGATGACACAGGTGGTAATTGTATGGAAGGGACCATATGACACTGAGTCTATATTAGGAGAATTTCATGACTCAATGTGTCTCTTCCAATCTTAATCTCTGCAGATTTAACCAATAACATCAACTGACTTTCAGTGAGAGGCTCTTCAAGGCAGAACTACAGAAGTATTTAGCTTCTATATAGGTCTGGTAAAATAGGTTGTTATAAAGGTATTGGGTTTTGTTTTGAAAACAAATTTGGTTCACTTATGAGTTACATAGCTGTCTCCAAGTCATCTGGCACCATTACGTGGCTTTAATTCTCTCATACGAGAGAAGTCTGAGAAGGGTGGGACTGTTTCACCTAGGGTAATTTGTTCCTTAAAGAAGTTCAGATATGATTTTATAACTTTACACTGTTGGAAGCCATTAGCATTTTCTCTTTGGACATAAGTTAATATTTGAATTATATTTAATTTATAAGCTGGTTGTCACTGCAGGCAGCAGCTGCAAACTCAAGCCAAGCTGGTTTTGGAAGAAAACGGATTGTTGATGAAGCAACTCAAAATTCAACAAGCTAAAGCAAAAGATACTCACAGACAACATGTTCAAGAAGGTAAAGTGCTTGAGTTGCTAGTCATTTTAGCTACACCAAAGATGGTTCTGCAGGTTTAGGTGTTTTTGGGAATGAGTTTTGGTGTTTTTTAGGGCAGGGTGGGTTCGTTTTGGTTTTTTTTCAACTTCATATATGGCTACAAAGCTTTGCTGAATGTAGGTAACCCTAATATGAGATAAAGCTCTCAGATGTCAATTGATACTGAGAAGAAATGTCAGTATTGCCTGTTGACACTATACAGCATACTCCAGTTTGATCTGTTTCCTCTGAAGATGTGAGAAGAACTGTTAAACAGCAGTATGCTCATTTTTGTAAATTAAGAGCACTTCGAATTTTACAGGTTGGTATTTGTGGGGTATCTGCTTATTTAAATTTCAATTTAGAATTTGTAGGGTTTTTCATTTTCTGCTTTGTAACCAATGTTGATTACTTAAGATAGTTAATTATATGTAGCAGTATTTGATTTTACACTTTCATAATTTGATACTGCTTAAATTTACATGCATCTTCAAGTAATAATCTGTTATCTATTGCTGTTTTATCAGAGGCTTGCATTTGCCTGAATTCACAACACTAGCTATTTCTTGTCTTGCCTGTAGATATTTTTTCTTGATTAAGGTTAATTTTTCTGCTGATAATTATTTTTTGCAGTGGCAGAGTCTTCTGGATACTAGTTCTTAATTAGTTCTGACTTGATATTAGAAAGAGAGCAAGTGTGTTATAGTTTGAAATCCCCAAACTGCAAGTAAGATTTCTTAGTGAAGTTTAAAAAAATTTAATCTTGATTCACAGATGAAGGCATTCTGAAAAACATTTAATTATGTAAGATTAATTTAAGTCACTGATGAGAACAGTTCCCTAAAGTGAATTTATGTGGCAAAACTCCACTGCTGATTTTTTTTTTATTCATCTGCCACCTAATTCATAAATACTTTCCTTCCTGCTTTTATAGTTTCTGAGCTTCTTGTTTAATGTTCTCTCTATATATCCACCTGTGTTTAGAAGATAACTACTCATACCCAAAGCCAAATGACAGACAATAACCCAAAATCAGGTGTTCCTCTTTCCAAATCTCAAATAGCGATGTGGTACGAGTTGTCAGAACATCCCTAGGAAACACTGACAGATCTTGTTACCTGTTGCTGGAGTTCTTATAAGGAAACAAGGACTCTGATCTTCCATTCAGTTCCTACAACTGTTTTGGCAGCATATTTGGTGACTGAAATATATCCTACAGGAAGAACTCGGAGATCGGTGAACAGAAACTAGGCAGTTTCGAAATGTGTGCTCTATTTACTAGGATACGAAAGTCATGGTCTATTTTAGGTTCTTTCCCTAAATTAGTAAAATCTGAATCATAGTATTTTTGAGAGTAAACTGGCATTTCAATGACCAAATAGCTTATAGCCCTGAAAAGAAGCAGTCTTGAAGCTTTAGCACTTTTCCAAAACAAACTGCTTGAGGGGGGGACAGGGGAACACCACACCAAACTAAACTGTTAAAATACAAAACAAACTGACAAGTCCACTGTTACAGAATGCTGTGAACAACTGGGAATTAACATATTACTGGTGTAGCTGGAGTTTCACTAGGTGGTTGAATTAGTTCTACAGTACTCAATTGTGGGGTTTTTTTCCTCCTAAAGCTTCAAAATTGACCAAACAGATAATGATCTTAGAAGATAAGAAACAGAGTCAAGAAAAAGAGATAGCAGAGTACCAGAGGCAGCTGGAAGCTTTGCATTCTACTTGTGAAGAGCTAAAAGCCAAGCTGAATAGCAGAGTAGCAGCAGAGGAGCACTTTGCTTTGGTGAACGATTTAAAAAGGTATGAGATTATATATGGTGCACGGAGAAACAGTTCCACAAAGCATCCACTTGAGCAGATATGCATTCACATCACTCTGGGGGTAAGAGGGGAATAAAAACATATGCTGGTAATCTAGGAAGGTAACTACCAAAGTATAAGGAAAGTACTTCAAAAAATACTGTTGTGCTTTTTATAGACAACTAAATTTACAGAAGGAAATCCCAGATCTGGAGACATCAGTAGAAATGTTTCTACCATAAGAGTATATACTTCTAAATGTACCTTTTTCAAGAGTGGAAGAGGAGGCATTAAAAATACAATTTTTGTCAAATCTATTTACTTCTATCGACACTATTATATAAAACATTCTTGTTCTTTTGTTGCCATCTTTAGGAAAATGTCTGAAAGATCCTGAAATTCTAAACTAAAAATACAAAGTTTCTCCAATCTTTACAATGTAGAAATAACACGAACCAGCACAACACAAAAGTGCTAGTTTGCAGCATAGTCTGTAAAGTAATGTTTTTCTATATACATCCTGTAAATTTGTTTGCAAACTGTTTCTTGGTACAGTGCCTTCCTGAGAAGTTCTCAGACCTTGTTTTTTGGCATTGCTAGTAATTTCTTTGGAAAAAAAAATGAGGAAGGGAATACATTTGGACTATACAGGATATTTTTATAATTTAAATTCTGTTTCAAGTGCAGTCAGGATTAATCAAAAATTCTGTTTGTATTATGCTTCATTCATGATTTGATATCTTATGAGATTGTAATTCCTCTCTTTGATGTCATCACTGAACATTAAACATTCCCAGTGTATCTTCTTCCTACCTTCAACATGGGTATCTAACTGTAAGTTAGCTTTTTAGTGAAGTAGGTCTGTACATGGTGCCTGTTGTACATTGTTGTTTTTTGCAGTAATTTACAACAGGAGCAAGAGAAAAAGCAGTGTGAGGTGGAAGATCTGATGGGAAAGATAGCATCACTGCAAGCTCAGAACAAGAAACTGCTTTTAGAGAAAAATAACTTCGTGGCTGACAAGAAGATCCTGGAAACTGAGATGGAAATGACACAAAAGACAAACAGGTCATACCACATTCTCTTTTTCGTATATAAAATAGTTGTCTTTCTAAAGACAACAGCAGAAATATCTATAAAAACACTGACATCTCACAGTGTGTAATTTCTACCTATAACAGAAAAAAACGTGTTTCCTAAACACATCTTTGTCACATCCAAAGAGCTAGTTGTCCAGTAGCTTTGCTGAGCTTCATATGTTTTCATGCACACTTTTTTAAGTCTACATGCAAATTAAGAATATATCTGTAATGCTAGTAGTTAGCTATAGCAATTAATCATTTGTGTACTCACCTGAAAAAATAGTCTTACACTATTTGCAGACCTTCTCACACACCTGAGTGGTTCAGAGTTGGGCTCACAGTACTTTAAAAAGTAAAACCAATATTACTGTTATAATTTTTAAAAAATATGAACTTGTAGCCATCGCATAATTTTTTTTTTCTTGAATCGTTGTTACTGTTGTTATTCACACAAGATATTATAAAGAAAAAGAGCCCCCAGAAATGGGAAATCATACTTGCACATTACAAATATTTTAGCCAATGTGTTTTTAACAGTACATTTGATTGAGGCTTGCACAAGTTGATTTGCACATGCAATGCAAGTTCTTTTTATGCCGCTATTAATTCCCAATCTGAAGATTTTCCTTTTTCTGTTAATTTTATAGACAATTAAAGAAGAAAATGGGTCTTTTGAAAGTGCACTTGGAGGAAGCAACAGAAAAAGAAGTTGCAGCCCATCTATATCTAACAAACCTCATTGGTTTAGTGGAGAAGATAACTCAGGAACGTGATCATCTTATGTTTTTGGTAATTACCTTTAAATAATTAATTGATATTTCACAGAGTTATCATCCTGTTGGCACAACTAATTGTTAATTTGAATTATCAAAAAAAGCTATAATTTCAATTTAGGGATTTAGCTATTTAAATAGACTTTTGCAAATAGGATAGGAGCATCAAAAGATTATTTTCTAGAAGAGTGATTAAAAATAACTACCATAATTTCTGGAGAAAACATAATTAAGCATCAGCATTAGTGTCTGCAATGGTATATATAAAGTTTAAAAGAGTTTAGAGATTGGCTTTGATTGTTGAAGCTACATGTGTTAGAAAAATAGCGCACAATCATAAATTTTTAATATGCATTTTTGAATCTGAACGTAAACTATTATGCTTGAGGTGATCTGTATGGACTTTCTACTGTGGGTGCACATGCACATTATTGCTTCATTTTGGTGAGCAGTCATTTGGACAGGCTGGTTGAGTTTTGGACACGGTTTCAATTTTACATATTGGCAGTCTGACTTCAAATTGGTCTGGAAACCATTTCACAAAACTTTGTTAAAATAAATCTTCTTTTGTTAAAATAAAGCTGCTTTGGCTTCTGTTGTTCAACTAGTAGACAAAGGTTGTCATCAGTGTTGAGTAAAAAGATTCCGTAGTGGTTAATTCCTAATTCTATAAGAGGAACAACTCAAATCCTTGTCCACTGCTAAGTGGACTTTAGGATTGTGAAACGAGGCACAATAAACGTCTCCTAGGAATTAGGGGAACTGGTTCTTATCTCTAAGTCTCTGGTATATCTACCTTCAAATATTCGGCATACCACATGTGTGGAATGCCATTTGTGTGGCGTGCTTAATAATACCCTAGTAGATGTTCAGAATACTTTTAGGAGTAAAAGCCTGTTTCAGAAGGAAATGTCTTAACATAACTTTGGTCACCACAAGATAGTGTAAGCCTTATCTTCGCCAGTGTGCAGTATCTGACATCATAGTCTTCCCTTCTGAAACCTGCACCTGGAAGTACATACTGGAAAATCAAGTTTCATGTATGTGCAAAGAGCTCACAGTAGGTCTGTGGAAAACAGCCCAAAATACAGTCAGCTACAGCCTGTCTTTCTTTACACAAGTGTAAACTGATTCAGTCTTGTCATGCAAAACAGAATTTATCTCTTCCTTCAGGATAACATTGCCCTGTGTGTATGATGATGATCCATGCTTATTTGTCATCCATTATTTCTCTATCTTGTGGCTTAGAAACTAAACAGCATACAAGTCTTGGGTTTTTTTTATGAATTCATTGTGTCTGGGCTGACAGCAGAGATATTCCAAGACAGACTTTTCCTACTGAAATAGTCTAGTATCAGTAAAACCTGTAAATATTCAGTTTACTTTGCTGCCTGGCGGAGCTGAATCAGAACAATCTGTTTCTACTTGTAATCACTGAACTTCAAATGTACTTTGGCAAAAAGGTAGACGGCAGATATCTTGTAGTCAGGTAATCTGATAACGTTGCTAATGGAAAGGCCTACAAAACAAACACGCACAGAATTTAACGAGAGCCAAACCCTAATTATTATGAAAAGCTGCTACTGAACATGATGTATATTTAAAAATGTCCTATCATTCCCCTCAAAATTCAGTAATTCCTTTTGTGCAGATTTATTCCAGAAGAACAGGGAGAGCTGAAAGGATACAGCACTTAATTACTCTATATTCTTACTTAATGAGGATTATTTAAAAAAAAAAAAGAAAGTCCATAGTAACCACATCTTCACAAAAATAAGTGGATAGTCTTAATTTTAGTAGTTCCAAAATCAGTGACAACCTACTGATAAATCCAGTAAAACAGAGCAGCAACAAATTTATTATTTAAATCAGTTTTGGCAGTGCCACACTGATGAACTGTAATCCTGAGTTAGCAGCTGTCAAAATGGTACTTTATTGTGTTGTATGATTCAGCCACCACACAGTAAATCAGAATGCCACTGACTGAGCATGAAGCTCACAACTCCAGCAATGCTAGTTAATTTTGACTTCTGTGAAAGGAGGTGTGTCTCTGGAGTGACATGGGTCGTTCAAGGTGGTCAGACATTGCTGATTCAGTTGAACTCTCTTACAGTTTTAAAATTGTTTCATTGTTTACAGCTTAAGCAGGTTTTGTTTGGTTTACATTTTATATCTGAGAGAGAATGTAGTGCTTATGAAATTATGGAAACAGTCATAAACGAGAGGCATTTCATAAGCCACATCAGGCATGTTTGTTGCCTGAATCCCTGCCAATTGCAAGGGTTCTTTGGAGAGCAGACTACTAAATCTGACCCAAGGGTGAATCTCAGGCATACAAATGGGATCCCTACATATCCATATGTAGAAAAATACACAGGATTGGTGGGGGTTTACAGTATCAGTAGCTATAATCCTTTCAGAATAAACTGTTTCAAAGTCTTATTTTGTTAATGAGTATTTGCAGTCAGCTGGCCATTTCTTAATGAGCCATTATTAGAAAAATTTCGAAGATTCTTTTTTCATCTTCGTTTTTCAGACTCTTGGAGCTCAAAACAGAATAGCTTTGTCTTCCTTGGTGCATACATTTTCTCTGCCCTGTCTAAAGTAATGATTACATTTAGTTATGTATACTACATCTTTGCAGGTCAAATGTTTGGAAAAAGAAAATCATGGTGTTCTCAACAAAATAGTACAAGGGAGTCTACGCTTGGGAAGGTTGGAAGAAAAAGTTAAGGTAAGTGCTGCTTCTAAGCTAAATATTATGTAAAACATTTTGGGTTATTTAATGAGAAAAGTCAGTAGTTAATCTGTGGCTGTTCTATGAAAGACTCATGGATTATTTTATAAAGAGTTTTTAAAAAGCAAAATAGATAATCATTATAGTTTTCACAAACATCTTCTGTCTTTTTCTATTGTATCTGCACATCTGCATGTCTGCCATGCCATCACATTTACATCATTACCTGGAGAATTAGTACTGGTTGTAAAAATAATTAAAAACTCTATTTGTGTTTCATCTTTGCTCCGTAGTATAGCCCAGTTATCCTCTGTGCTACTTTTTTGAGGCTGTACTAATGCTTCAACTTAAAACCCATTACAGTTAGATTTGGAAGAATGAAAAACATCTCTTGAGTCTACAGTTATCATCAGTACTTTTTGTGTGGCCATAGAATAGAAGGTTTAGATAATCAGATGATGTTCAAACATCTAGCCTAATTAGAGAATACATTAAAAGTTACCTTCACAGCTCTCCAGACGAACAAAAATTGTAGTGTGTAGTTGCAGTGTAGTGTGAAATACATTTGAAACTTCTGGTTTAACATCTTTGATGCTACTGTAATGGCTTTTACTGTAAACTCAAGGAAGGAGAAGGATACCTGGTATATTGGTTTCCATATATAGAAAGTAATATGTATTACTTTTAAAAGCTGTTTTGTCCTAGGTCAAGTTTATGCAGTTTACCCTAAAGCAGAGAGTCCCTGTACATTGCACTTTTCCAGTGAAAACTTAGCAGCTATTCCTGCATCTAATGATGCAAGTGTTTACTACTGTGTTAACAGAGACCAACTCCTTCTGCACTTCCCTTGTAAGGATCAACACATCCCAGGAATTAAAACCAAAGAAAATATACCAAATTGTAGATGTGAAGAGAAAGCAGTAAGCTGAAAAAGAGCTCAAATTTGTAAGGAATCCTTCATAAAATACTTAAATGCATGAAATCTACCGTAAAAGAATTCTCTAATTATACTACTATAGCTATAAAATGGTTTTAGCCATTTTTCACCCTCATTCACGTCGTTCTAGATTTAGTAAATATCTCCCTACCAAGATAGTGGCTTGTATTCTTCTTAAAGAGGCATTTAGGTGTAATCTGTCTCCAGTGATAATAGTACTTAAATGCATTATTTTTTCTGAAAGGGTTATATGACTTGATAACGTGGGTGTTACATTATTTCTTATCTTATAACAGGGTGATTTGCGTTGGCTTTTAGCCATATTCAGCTATTTCATCAAGATGTAAGATAAGAAAGAAACTGTATCATACAAATTAGAGCATACAGTCCTCAGGTTACAATGAGAGGAAAGCTTCAAGCTTACAGGTTTGAGTTACCTCCAAGTGTCTACAATGTGAGTCTGTATTTTCTACTTTTTAGACAAAACCAGGTATCTTATAGTTACCTTTTGGTGAATTAATTGCCTTGTATCTCAGCAGGCACAAGCTCATCCAAAACTGTTACAGGTCACATTCACCATGTGTGTGTGTGTGTGTGTGTGTGTTAAAAGATTTTCTGGGGCTTCTTTCACATCCCAGGAAATGTTATTTGAGGGAAGGAAAGAAGGCAGCTAGGTGGGACAGCCATTCTTCACTGGAAACACATAACATCTACCCCACAGGCACTGGTCATTCAAAAAGCTGGCAGTTCAATTCTCTTTAGATCAGTTCCCTCTGAAGTCAGGTCACGTGTGCTTTGCACATAAAAGTTGATCTGGGTTTCTGGTCTGGAGATCTTCCTTTTAATGAATTCTTTTGGAGAAAGTTCCCCAAGCAACACTCCAGACTTGGGGCAGAGTGGCTGGAAAGCTGCTCGGCAGAAAAGGACCTGGTGGTGCTGACTGACGGAGCTGAAAATGAGCAGCTTGTGCACAGGCAGCCAAGAAGGCCAAGGACATCCTGGGCTGTATCAGCAATAGTGTGGCAGCAGGGCCAGGGCAGTGATCGTCCCCTGTGCTGGGCACTGGTGAGGCTGCACCTCGAATCCTGTGTTCAGTTCTAAGCCCCTCACTACAAGAGAGACATTGAGGTGCTGGAGCGGGTCCAGAGAAGGGCACCAGAGCTGGTGCAGGGCCTGGAGCACAAGTGTGATGAGGAACGGCTGAGGGACATGGGGGGGTTTAGTCTGGAGAGGCTCAGGGGGGACCTTATCGCTCTCTGCAACTACCTGAAAGGAGGCTGTAGTCAGGTGGGGTCGGTCTCTTCTCCCAAGTAACAAGTGATAGGACAAGAGGAAATGGCCTCAAGCTGCACCGGGGAAGTTTAGATTAGATATGAGGAACAATTTCTTCACAGAGAGGGTGCTCAGGCATTGGAACAGGCTGCCCAGGGCAGTGGTGGAGTCACCATCCCTGAAGTGTTCAAAACCCTTGTAGACGAGGCCCTCAGTGACATGGTTTAGTGGTGGTCTTGGCAGTCCTGGGGTAATGCTTGGACTTGATGATCCCAAAGGTCTTTTCCAACCTAGTTGATTCTATGATTCTATAATTCTATAATTCTAAGTAAATTAACAAAAAATTCTGTGGGATTTGGTTTTCATTGAGAAGTCTCAAAATAAATCAAGGTCTGATAGATCTGTAATTAAACACAGAATGATTGTGAAAGTCTTTAAAGCTAAATGTTATTGCTAAAATAAAACCCAAACCCACATTGATATTTCCGTACACAGCATTATTACATGTTTTAAACTCTCTATGCCTAAATTAACAAATAAACGGGATTCTTCTTATAAATACCCACTTTCAGTTTGGGATGTAGCAATTACTATAAACAAACTTTATAAAGCTTTCACTGGGCAAAAAGTTGTAAGTTATCAGTGCAACCATATGAAATTTAGAAAGTAACAGGTAGAGTATTATCAAATAGATGGAATACAAATATTCAGAAAAACAAATAATTATTTTGCAGGAGCTCTGTTAAACAAACAAAATGTACTTTTGTATTTTAATTCCAAAAACAAATTATGTTCGTTTCTACTTTTATATACTTCAGTTTATGTCAGAATTTTTCAGGCATATTGGATCATGAAAAATATTAGAGTGTAAAAACTGTTCTTTAGTTGGCCCTTTAAGATTCAACTACAAGCTGCTTTGTCATAATTCTTATCACACAAAACTTTCTGAAAAATCTGATTATAGGGCAGAATATTTAATGTTTCTCTTTGACATCAGAACAAATTTGACTCAAATCCGAACTAGCTTGTAATGGGACTCTTGTACAATTTTTGTTTCTGAGTGTATTTGATAAAAGCAGGGTAAGGGTGTTAATGAAAAACGTTCAAATATCTGTTCTGTTTGCAGTTAATGAGATGGTGGTCTAATACCATTTGTTACTTCAGGATCAGGTGATAGTAACCACCATCTTTTTAGTAAAAGAAACACAGAATACTACCATATTGTGATTTTGCCTATATTCACACACAAGTTATTGGGCTTTAACAAAAATACGTATGTATTATACTGGATACATTTTTAACAGTCCATAAAAGTTAAAGTTTGTGATTAAGTTGGTTTATGGTTCAGTTAAAAATTTACCAATGATGAAACACTGCAATTCAACTTTGTGAAGAGCAGTCAAATTCCATGGCAGAGGCACTGGCAGAAGCCATATACAAGACATACAATTAGACTGGAGGGAACAAAATTCACATACACAAATCTTAGGGTCACTTTCTGAATCACTACTACATAGTACATCCTTACATCACTAGTACTAGTACATCCCAAGAGGGAGGGAAGCAAAGTAAAGAAATCCAAGCAGCCCTACCAGTATTCTGGGAGCACACTTGCATAACTTTGAAAAGAGATCTTGGTCCAGCTGATTCTGAGAACTTAAAGATACTGACTCAGTGCCATGGTCAGCATATGTCCTGAGTTCAGCTACAGCAGTTGTTTTTTCTCCTTCTTAGTAGCTGGTGCAGGGCTGTGTTTTCGACTTTAGTCTGCGAACAGTGCTGATAACACCGATGTTTTTAGTTCATTGCTAATTAATGTTTACTCCAACCAAGGACTTTCAGTCTCCTGCTCTGCCAGGGAGGAGGGGAAGCAGGGAGGAAGCAGAGACAGGACCCCTGACCCGAACTGGCCAAAGGGGTATTCCATACCACAGCACGTCATACCCAGTATAGAAACTGGGGGGAGTTAGCTGGAAGGCCCAGATCACTGCTCGGGTCGGGCTGGGTGTCGGTCAGCGGGTGGTGAGCAATTGTATCCTCTCCCCTTGTTATTTCCCTTATTGTTATTATTATTGATGGTAGCAGTAGTGGTTTTGTATTATACCTTAGTTACTGGGCTGTTCTTATCTCAACCCGTGGGAGTTACATTCTTCCGATTCTCCTCCCCATCCCTCCGGGAGCGGAGCAGGGGGAGGAAGAAGGTGGGGAGTGAGCGAGCGGCTGCGTGGTTCCGTGTTACCGGCTGGGCTTAAACCACGGTGGTATAGTAATCTGAGGCAGAACCTGACTGGGAGTCCCTGCGGAGTCTCTTTGTACCTCCAAAATTGTAATTACTAAGCAGTTTGATGATCCATGGGAAGAACTTGAGGATGCCAAGGTTTATTGTGTTATAACTATTTCTTTACAGTCAGAATTCCATGCTGGTTTGTCTTTTAGTATGAGCTTGGATGTAATGTTTGTATCATCAGGGAGTCCTGTCTCATAGCAGCAAAAGGGACAGCTAACACAAGATCTGTCTTCTACATGAAGTATTTTAATCAAACATCTAGCACAAATTCTGTGAAGACAATTCAAGATTTCAGACTTGCAACTGTGAACAGTAAATCTTTGATAATGGATTTTGCACTCCAGTTCATCATTGAGCAACTTTTCCTCTCCTTCAGTGCAAGTGCAGTTCATCTTTAAATTAGGCATCTTGACAAAAAGAAGTCAGAGTATAACAAGTTGTTTCATGGATTCTGAATTGCTATCTGATAGTAATTTTGTCAAACATAAGGTTTTAGTAAAAATAGGTAGAAAACAACCTTTATACTGAGGATACCTCTCATCTAGTATCTTCCACTGTAACTCCCTTCATTTTCATGCAGCTTTAACAAACAGGCTGCCCTTATTTTTTTTCCTACCACTATCCAATCTTGGTCATTCTGACAGAAGGAAAGACAGTACTTACTAGTTTGCATTATGTTCCTGGAGAAAATAAAGCCAAGGAACCTACCTATAAAACCCGTATAATCATTATTGCATTTAGGAGTTGATGTGCTGTCAGCAATAATCGTAAGAGTCCTTACACATAGAACATTTTATGACCAAAGTTAAATGACACACTTAAATCTGCATTTGAATCATCATTAGAGGTCCCCTCCCATGAACTACTGTAACTGAATTCAGTATCAAGACAGAACCAGCAAATTATTAGGCACAGAGCAGCTTTCATGTACCAAAATTGGGAAAAGGTTTAAATATATCTTACTTCCTCCTCCCTCCCCCTGCTTTCAGTCTGAAAGGTTAGCATAGCAATTACTTTTTTGGTGGGGTGTTTTGTTAGCATTTTTGCCATACTCATTATGTCATCACAGGAGAGTGTAAACTATGTCCTCTTCAGTACCAGCTGCTGCATCCACGATCATTCCTCATCTTGGGTCCACACTACATAACAGGAATGTCATGACCTTGGGCAGACTACGCTCCGCAGCTCTAGAGGAAAAAACCACTTCCAGCTACATCTTGTCACTTTCTTCCTTAAAATCATTGTCTCCACCAGTCTGTTCACTGCTACTTGCTTTACTTTAGAGAAAATTAACAGGAGGTTGTCTTGAGGAATTCCAAGGTGGTAGCCTGCTGTGAAGGATCTCTAAGTGCCAGCAGTTGTGTCAGTGTGCCCAGAACCACTGCAACCCAGCCAGGCTCTCACAGCTAGTAGGGAGCAGCCTGGGCATTCTTCACCTAGTGAAGTGCTGAAGTTCTGCTGAGATAGCTTACATATTTTAAATAGACTTAGTTACAATCATAGCAGCATGAGAATCAGAATTATGTATATCCCCTACAGCTGAGGCAGAGTCCAGATTAGAACACAGACTTCCCAGCAGCTGGATGATCAATGACCACTAGGTAGAAAGTGGATTTCACCAGTACTATTGGCTGCTTTCTTTATCAGCCTTTCACATGTTAAAAGAGAGGAAGTTCTTTCTAGTTCTCTGAAATGATGATAGGCATCTGCCCTACAAAGAGAATGTCAGGTTCTGGGTCTGGAGCTGGAGGAGGCGTTTACTGACAGAGTTGAAAGTTCAGATTTTCTCCTGTGCTTCCTCTGGGCTAACTCTAAGGCACCCTTTGCTTGGGAGGAACAGATTTGCCTTTATCCTCCCATAACATTCCAAGTGCAAGCATCCAAATCTGGATTTTGAAGACTTCTCTGGGAATCTGAAAACTTGAGTGATGTGACTGGTTAACTTGCAGAGGCTTCTAATTCTTTTATTATAACTGACAGGGAAAACCTAGGAAAAAGAAACCAAAACAACAACAGTGGAAGTCAGCCTTAATTCTTGAGTACGTAACCTTCTAGGTAAATATTATTATGTATCACTATCCTAATACCTCCAGAAAACGAAACTCCAAAATGACACATTTCACAACAGCTAAAAAGGAAGCGGTTTGTGGAAAGGACTATATAGCTTCTAGCACACACCTAAAAAGTACCCTCCCTTTTTTTTTTCCTTCCTTCCTGCAAAAGGCATACTTAAACTTTCTGCTCCAATTCAGATGAAGATAAAACCTTATCCTTAGATAAAACTTTGTATTAGCAAGACATAAACAGCAGTATTCTCAAAGCTTACTAAATAGTTTGCAGTTTTATTAAAGGAAGTGCTTCCATCCCAAAATCTTGTCCTGTTGCCTACATAAAATCTATATCAAGCCTATATGTATCTTATTTCCTCTCCTTCCCCCTCCCCCCCAACAATTTCAGGCTGAAAGGTTAGCATAGCAGTTACTTTTTTGATGGGTTTTTTTGTCAAACATCACATTCTGCAGTACAGTAACAGTTTAAGCATTCTATTTGCAATCACAAGAAAAAAGCTAATATTGGATAATACCTTTTGTTTTTGCAGCAACATGTAGAAACATATAACTACCCAAGCCATAGTTTTCAAGTCCTCCAGCTCTAATGTAATTCACTGGGATGTTATTTCAGAAAGAAAAATCACTTTGTACAAGAAGAATTTCTTGGGTTTGAGATTAGGCCGATATAATTAGTTACTGTCAATAAGCAAAAAATCACTTGTGCTTCACTGGACAGCAGGAACTATTACATGAAGCAGCAAGATATTTTAAAACACGAAGCCAGTCTTTTCTTCTCTTGGTATTGACGAAACAACAGAACACAAACACTTTCCATGGTATGTACTGATAAATATGACCGCTGGACACATGGTAAGCAACATGTGCTGTGCAGTGTAGCTTTGCATCTTGGAAAACAAACCTTTTTTTTTCCCCAGCTAATTCTTTTCACTTTTATGATGAACATACACTATGGTATTCACTGTACACACTAGTTTATATCCAGAATAAAGTATGAGTGCAATACCTTCAAATTAATGAATAGGTAAATAAAACCATAATGCAGCCTACCTCACATATTTAAGCAAGGCAGCACCAATGTAACGATTAAACTGCAAATTACTGTCTCTAGCTATTTCTTCTCTTGGTAGTGAGTTATTCTTATTTCTCTTATAATCCCGTTTTCCCTATTATCTTTAACTGTTACAGGTATATAAAAAGAAAGCAGCTGGAAAGCTTGGAGATATCAGTCTTAAGATGATTGAGCAGGAGAAAGAATTTGCTGGGAAGACTGCTTGGTACCAGCATGAAGTGAAGCAGCTCCAGCGTCTGCTGCAAGACAGGCAGGAAACCCTGGATGAAGTGCTGCAGCAGAAAAGGTAGGTCAGTCACAGGCAGGAGCAATGCAAGTAGATCTGATGTGTAAAAGGTAAGGCAACTGCTCACAGCAGCCAGCTCTTGCCTCATATGGTTTGGTCTCCTCTTAATTCCCAGCTCCAAGACCTTTTGAAAGAGGGATTTATTCTGGATGACTACTCCTGTTCTTAAGATTTCTTCTTAAGAAAACTATAAATCTGAGCCAGGTCTTTGATTTGGAATGTGTGTATATAAATCATCAAGATACATGTTAATTATTTAATAGCATCTTCTACTAAAGGCTGAACACTTTTCCCTCCATGCCCCTCAGCAGTTTTCAGAATCATAGGAAATTAAGGGAATACGTATGATGGGCTTCCTCACCTTACTGTTCTGTTAATAAGTGACTTAGATTGGCTACATGCAGAATAAAAAGATAATTTAACCCATTATACAAGATTATGACTGTCAATGTTGAAATATCCTTTTAATAGACTCCTTTAACGGCACATTTCCCCTCTGGCAGTGGAAAGCTTCATATCACATTGACGTTATCAGCACACAGGAAAAGCTTTTTATAATTGAAGAGAGGTAATGAAGCAGTCATTTGGCAAGTCATCTCAGCCATTGTGAAATAATAGATCAAGGATAGTAGAAAAACAGGGTTTGGTATCTACCTGAAAATCAGCAGAGTTTCTCTCGATTACTTTAGGTGTGAGAAAACAGTATTTTGACTATTCCACATTTATTTGGAAATACATATTTAGGATTTTTAATTAATTAAGTGCCTTTCATACTTCTGGGTTCATGTTAACAGATAGTTAGAAGAGGTTTTTTAGATGTAGCATGTATTATAATTCAAAGTCCCATAATATGGATCTTCAAAAGTTTACCTTTCTACCCCCAAAGTAGGTAAATCAGATGATGTAACACAGCAGTGTCAAGTAATTATTTACACTTTCCATACAGTATACTAAATCCCTTTTTCCCTCTTCAGTCTCAACTGACTTTTCTTCACTAAGCACCCAAAATTAGTCCCTTCCAATCCTAACCATTCCATGAATCTGTGAATTGTTCTTTAGCTAAAGCTTTTAAGCTTCTAAAGATATGCAGATTTTACTTTCCTAGAAGCTGCTCTTCTCAGTAACTACAGCCTTTGCTAGAGAATATTGGAAATTCACAGCAACCTTTTGCCTACAGCAACTGATAAGAAAGCAGTGTCGTTTTCTGTTCTTTGCACAGCTGATAATGACATTTTAGTTGTTTACAGAGTAGTCTTCTGAGTGATCATTATCACATACCTTTCCTTAGGTGCCTGGCACTTTTCAGATATGAACCAAGTTGTTAATGTGCGTCTAGGGTAGAAAACCAGGTTCATAAATGCCTCAGGTCTTCTTTCACAGGACACTTACTTACCTTTATGAGTTTTCTAAGTTCACAATGTATTTCATAAGTCTTCTGCAGAGCAGCAGTACTGGGAGATCATTACAGCTGTTGTACTTTGGATGTTAAATAAGGTTAAACGCCTTAGTCATGAACTGCCTTACACTGTCCTTAGAAGAGGGCCAACAGTAGAAAAGCTTCACAGCCATGCACTCGCAAAGGAGAGGAGCTGTCTTACCCATAAGGTCACATATAAAATTGTAACCCAAATACAGATGATGAATCTTTGTGATAAGGATTATGTAAATAAACTGTTACATGACAGACAAAAATGAATTCTTGAGCCAGCCCAAATAACACTTCTCAGAGATTAAGCCTGGATGACTTCAGTTCAGTGAGGGCAGAAAGCTCTTGTCTTTTATAAAGAAGAATCTGCTTTAAACTCTACTTTGTTGACTTTTTCCATCCTCAGACACAGTGCAGCACTGGCATTTTTGCTTACCCTCAACAAGATACAAACCTTCCATTTTGGCTAGGTTGGAAGTTGAATACAGCTTTTATTTTTACTCATTTTATAGAACCACAGCCTGATTCGGGTTGGAAGGGACCTTAAAGCTCATCCAGCTCGATCCCCCTGCCATGGGCAGGGACACCTTCCACTAGAGCAGGTTGCTCCAAGCCCCGTCCAACCTGGCCTTGAACACTGCCAGGGATGGGGCAGCCACAGCTTCTCTGGGCAACAGCCTACATTTATGAGAAACAAACTTAGTGCTTTTTCCAGAAGACATCTGGAAACAGGAGACGTTTACTGCTGAGTACGTATCTAGTTCTGCATGCCAGGTTTGTGTTTGAAGAGGTGAACCACCTGCTATGGGCACAGTAACACTGGTTACCAGTCACAAGAGTACCAAGAGTTACTTCTGGGGCTGTGGTCTGTACAGGGTAGTGTACAGTAGGCATGGTCAGGGATAGCAGTGCTGTGCACAGCTGAGGGAATTTCTGGTGAGATACAGGAAAATGTAATAGAAAGGTGGTGAGGGCTGTTCTCGAAAGAAATTTGGGTGCTGAGAAAACCAGACCATCAGCAGCATCACCCTGAAGAGCCATACTTATGACTGCAGCACTCTGTGAAGAGCTGGGGCATCTGCAGAATACTCCCCTTGACAACAACGTGCTTTGACTGCTCCTTCCAAAGCAACACCAATGAGTGCTTTCAGATTCTGCAGCTCAGCTCTGTTTAAAAACTAATCCTCCAAGAAGAGTTCAGATACACCACTACCTCCAAAGCATCTCTTTCTTTGCTACTGAAGAAATTTTAACCATGTGCTAATTTTTAAAAAACTAATTATTTTTTCATAAAATCAATGCTTTTATTAAAAGTATTAACAACTGCATGAAGTCATGTTAGCTGCTGTGTTTGATAAATAACCTTTTTCATAAGAAAAAAACACAACACACATACATAATTCACTCATTTATGCTTGGGCAGTCAGAGAAACAGGCCCATAAAGTTATAATGCCTTAAAGGCCTTAAGGTTTCCACAACTTGTGTTTGGCCTCCACAAAGAGGCATTAGCTAAGCACAAAGGTGACCCTCTGATCAGGTTGTCGTTAAGCCTTGGAGCAGAGAGATGCAGGACTCTGGCAGAAGGGGCAAGTGGTACAGACGAGCCTGTCCCAGGAAGCAGAACCACAGCCCCCCAGATCCTGATGGATCCTGGATTCAGTGGACAGTGGCAGTCATGATATTTGGATCTTGCGTGTGCTGTTCTTTGTAAAGAAGGGTGTGTAATGACAGGACAAGGGGGAATGACTTTAAACTGACAGAGGGGAGGTTTACATTAGATATTAGGCAGAAGCTCTTCCCTGTGCGGGTGCTGAGGCGCTGGCACAGAGTGCCCAGAGAAGCTGTGGCTGCCCCATCCCTGGCAGTGTTCAAGGCCAGGTTGGACACAGGGGCTTGGAGCAACCTGCTCTAGTGGAAGGTGTCCCTGCCCGGGGCAGGGGGTTGGAACTGGGTGAGCTTTAAGGTCCCTTCCAACCCAAACCAGTCTGTGATTCTATAACTTAATCCAATTTACTACATGGGTCCAAATCTTTTTTCTTTGCCTCTCTAGCATTGCAGTTAGTGAGCTTTTTTTAAAGAAAAGGAATGAATTTAAATCATCATTTCAAATATCAATACACCTGCAGTTTATCGTTTGCTTATCCACATATCCAAATTATGTACTCTTGGAAAGCACTTTTAAAATTAGCTTTCTCCCCCTCTTTTTTTTTTTTTTTTTTTTTTTTTAAGGAAAACAGAAGGGGAACTTGAAATCATTTGGGAATCCACATCCAAAGAAAACAAGAGAATGCGAGAACTCTTATATAAATCCCAGGGAAAGAACACCATGTGGCGCACTGCCATAGCTCATGAGCCACACTTAGATGAAAGCTCTCAGAAGGACCTACTGTATGGACATGATTTTAGCTATTGTGATGTGAAACTTTCATCCCCTACTAAAAATGAAACTGAGCAAGAATTTCAGTGATAAGAACAAAGATGCGTTATGCATCTCAGCCAAGAAAGAGAACTCAGTGCCTGAAGTTGACTCTCAACACCACAAGATGTAATGGAAGATCTGCCCTCTTCAAAATGGTTGTATTTTTAACGTCATCAGAATAAAGACCTCGTCTTATTCTCCATCTGTACCATCAGCAGTGTAAATTTAGCGTAAAATACGACTTCAGGTTTTGAAGAAAAAGCTGTTCCTTGTTAAGGCAAAACGTGGCACAGCTTGAAGTTCACATAAAAGACACTTACCCAGTTAACAAACCGGTAAGCTTGGCCTTTAAGCACACATACCTTGCCACAAAACAAGCAAACAGCAAGCCAGGCAGCCTCTGGTACAGTAAATGACGTGTCTCTATTATATGTTTCAATTTACAAGACAAATTCCAATAAATTCTTCCCAAGTCACCAAATAAAGGACACATGGAGTATGACCAAAGTTGAAAAAAATGTGTTGTCTGTTCTCATTGCTCGTGGTGAAGCGTCTTGACTTCCTGCACGGCAGGGAGTGTCGTGACACACTCCTCTGTTTTTCATTGCCCTTTTGAATATGTCTCAAGTAAACTTCACAGGGAAAGCCCAATCATATTGGTAATTGCTTAGAAACACAGGTGAGATTTTTCAGAACTCTCTCCACGCTGGCTTAACTGTTCTCCCGCTGAAGTGGGCATGGCTGAGAATGACACTCTGGTCACATCCAGCTTCTCCTTCCCCAGCTCCCCATTTCAAGGAGGATTCAATACCTGGTTCAAAGGACAGAGGACAGCACGTGAGCACCGACAGTCTACGTGCAGAAATGCTACACTCACTTTGGCATCTGCATATCATTCAAACATTATGTTAAACTTTAAATGAGCTAAAGTTCAAATCCCTGGGAGATCCCACAGCGTTTCCACAACGCTTGCAAGGAAACAGAGAAAACACGATGTCCCATGAGTTAAAAAGACCTTTTGTGCCTCAGGAGCACTTTCTGGTACACCAAAAAGTGCTGTTAACAGCGATTATTTCAAATACACGCATACAGATCACCCCCCTGACATCCTTGGACAGCGAAATCCAGGAATTGTTTCAGATTAACAAAAGCAAACACATTTACAAGAGTGTCAAGTGTCGTACAAACAGCATTAATGATTAGACAGGTGCTTTTCTCCAATCCCTTCCAACAGTTTGGAAAGAAACTCTTTCTCTCAAAGAACTGGTTTTCCCTTAGATCTCTTTCAGATGAAAGATAAATCCTAAGTTCTGGATGTTTTTCAAAATGCATTAAAACACTTGTTTTCAGTATGTTTCTATGTGCAAAAAGAACATTAAAATCATGTTTAGTGCACAGATTTTAGGACTAGAAAAAACATTAAAGACAGGCATTGCACAGAAATGCTCTTTTGAAACAAATAAGCCCTTTTTTATGAAAACACAACATTTAAACAAAACAAAAAAAACCCAAAACCCCCAAACAAAACAAAAAAAACCCCACCAAAACCCCAGAAAAATCCCACTGAAACGACTATCAAAGTTGGTAATTTTCAGTTACGACTGCCCAACAGGCAATACTACTACTTAAAATAATCAAACAAAAATCCAGTGTCTCAAAAGCTAACTAGAAGCAGTAGCTTAAAGGACAATCACCATCACCTCCATGGTTAAAGAGCAGTTAAAAGCTGATTTTCTTTGAGCACTGGAAATAGCCCAAATGAACCACTACAAACCCACCCAACCCACCCAACCAGAGGCATTTCATGTATTTTCACTATTACTGCCTCCAGCTTCAGAATACTGAGAACTGAGATAACTCCAGGTGTTATCAGGGGGGATTTGACTGCATTACTTGATAACCAAACACCACCAGGAACCGCTACTGGGAGTTAATCAGGACATTAAAATATGTAAAATAATAATGTAAGAGTTAGATGCGTTTTTAATTGCCAACATCCACACATACAATGTTGAAGTGAACTGCTTGAAACGCCACCCGAGGACGGTGCCAGCTCCTGCTGCCAGCACCGAGCATGGTGAAGCAGCACTGAGCACTTCCACTGCAGCAAAAATCAGATGCAGGGACAAGCTATTTGACAATGGAGGTTACAGAAGTGGGGAGTTACCTAGTGGAAGAGTCGGTTCAGTTGGTTCCTTGGGTTAATGGCCCAGACACAGCTGCTTTCTTATGTTTTATACAACTTGGATGAGGCAAAATAAACCTACCACGAACCACAGGAAGACGCAATGTAACCATCACACTGATGACAGGCTAAATTTAAGTGTTCCAATAGAGACCTTTTATATCACGGACTGAAAATACTTGGAATATGATTTTTCCTACATATTGGAACATGGGCATTTATCCAGCAGAAGGAACCCTGATTCAAGTCAGGTAACTAAAACAAATCACAGACTAGAATCATAGAACCAACTAGCTTGGAAAAAACCTTTAAGATCAACAGGTCCAACCATTACCCCAGGACTGCCAAGTCCACCACTAAACCATGTCCCTGAGGGCCTCGTCTACTTTGGTTCCATCTGAAATCAGAAGGGAAAACAAGTTTTAAACAGGTTAGGCTAGAATTAAGTTAGAACATGGAAAATGGAAAACTTTTTGTTTCTTAATACCAAATCCATGCTACCATGCAAGTACAAGATCCATCCTCCTGGAATGGACAGACAGCGTTCTCCTCTGGTATTAATTTCTCATTACAATTCACTCCATAAAGATGCATTGCCAATGAAAACATTTATACACCATAAATAACATCATCATTGGTGAATCAGACACCACTGCTGGGAAATCTATAATGTACTTTAAATTCTTTTTTCCCCAATACAAAAACCAACTAAACCAACTAAAGCAACTTCTACCCATTCAGAATGAACCTGCCCATACCTACCAAAGGGAATCAAGTCTTTTTATGATATTGAACTGCTTTGGTGAGAAAACTATTATTTCATGGCTTTGACATAGTTGTACGTGCATTAACACCACGACTTTTACTCAGGGACTGCGGTCACCCTCCTGTAAGATACATGAATTGTAACTACAGACATTTGCAGAAGTAGTAGGAATTCAGCTCTTTTTCAAGCGTCATACATAAAGCTTTAGTTTTCAGAGAAGTTACCCTCACAAAGCCTGGAGGAGGTTATGACAGTGCTCACAAATCATTAAATGGTGTTTAAGACCAAAGCCACCAGCTTCACTGAGTGCTGCTATCAAATACGCGATCATGAAAAAGCCGGAACAGCAGGCAATGGTTCCCATGTCCACACAGGAGCTGGACTCATATGATCTTACCAACTTTGTGAAGTTCTGAAGGGGGGGGGGGGTTTGGTTGCAAGGTATGTTGTGCTTTTTAACAGTGTCACACCATACCTGGCACCTGCTGGATGCTGCTTCTGCATCTACATTTATGGGGCGCCAACCAACACATGGTAAAATCTTTCTGTAGCATCTGCAAAAGGCTGTTCCAGTGACTTGCACCGACACGACAGACAGCCCTGCTCACCTTGCTTCAGCTGGGAAACAAACAGTGGAAGCAAACAACGCAAAAGAATAAAAAGTAAACAATATGGTGTGTTTTGCTATAGGTAGTTCTTCAAGGATTAAGAATTTTAAATATGTTATCTCTGCTGTTGATCCCCAATTAACTACTACAGTCTGGTATCTTACCATTTCTCCATGGAGTCAGAGGACTGTCCCCTCTACAATTTTAATTAGCCCTAATACCCATTGTATATTATATTTATATACATATAATACATATAAGTGGAAATACAATCATTTCCACTTCTTGTTATTACAAACAGAAATGCAATACTGCTAAACCACAAGAAAGGGAACTTCTGGGATACACAAAGTTGCAGACTCCTTTTTTAACTAGTGTGTGAAAACTAAGGAAGACACAAAACTTGTAATCATTCTTGACTCTTCTGTTAACATCAGGGATGGAAATAAATTACTTTAAGTAACCTTTGAACGACACTAAGTAATGGGATGAAGTTCATGGAAGAAAATAGCATCAGGAAAAAGTACCAAAGGCACAGTCTGACCTGTGAAACAACTGCTTTTGGAAACCCGAAATCTTGAAGGTGATAGAGGCTGCAGAGGTGGTGTCACACACACACTCATGAAGAGCGTGTTACTAAACTCTGAAGTACTACCCTGCACACTGTGGACATTGTATGGATATTGTAAACCTTTGAAACCTGTACCTCCTCCAGCAACCGGGCAGACCCACAAAGGTCTGCTCTGCTCTCTCCAGTGGCACAATTTGCATAGAAATCACGTTGCACATTCCAAAGCACATGCTGTGAGTCCTGCTCACTGCTCACAAGCTTTCAGGGTGTCTTCTGTACACAGTAACTAAGGAACCATGAAAGCTTTCCATGATCCCAACCATTATGTCTTATGAGGCTGGTACATTTGTTCTGATTTCTCTCTCATGGCTGGTGTAGTTCCCAGCACACTACAGAAAATCAAGGATCACTGAAAAACACCCTTATCCTTAGGAGGATTTACCGGGCTACTACTGCCAGATAGTGGTTTAATCTTTCATTAAAGGTGTGTAATGAAGGAATCCTTTTAACTTCCTTGGGCAATACACTGCAGCCCTTCACCAGCTCACGCCATTAGAGCATCCTCCCCATTTCGTACTGCTCACAGATCTGTCATTCCCAGTATTTTCTGTCGGCTGCAACATAAACACAAACATGAACAGACCAAACCCAGGACATGGTCCTGCAGAATAAACCTCTTCCCAGCCTAGCAGTGAGCCACTGCTTCCTTCTACCCAACTTTTTCGATAAATTCTTCATCTACACTCTCACAGATGTTTTAAAATACACTTTTTTAGGCCTTGCTGCTGCAATCTGCTGGTGAGAAGAGAGTCACCCATAAAAGCCCTTCCAGAATTGATGTATTTTACTATTTCTTCCCTTTTGGCTTGGCTTACAGAGAAATAAAACCAGTTTGACAGAATCACTGTTAATTCATACTCGCTGCAGCTACTTCCTTTATAGTCCAGACTCACAGCTATTACTTCCAGGCACTACTGTACTACAAAGAAACATAGAGCACAAAACTCTTCCTGTTTGCACAGGTAACAACTTTTACTCATCTTTGAAGTGCTGAAATGAAGAATTAACTATCCTGTTCCGAGTAAATAATCTCCTTGCATTTAGGAACAAGTTCCAAACACACTCAAGTGTGAATGTGTTGGAATTTTGCATAAACAAGTCAGTGAGCTTGGTTAGTGCACAGGTATTGAAGAAAACATGTTACTTTACATTGTTTCACAGATACTATACTAAATATAGCTACCAAAGAAATGGTAGCTATACAAAAACTCTACCATGCCAATTTATCTTGTTTTGCTACTAACATGATGTTAACAACCTACTACGTTACCACGACTGCTGACAGAGCATACCGATATACTGCACCTCCTCCCATTTCCAGTACCTTCTAGTCTGTAAATTGAACCCAAGAAGGAGTTCCAGCTTCCTTTCACCAGACACCATAGAACCACGTAGCATCCTTTGATTCCTATCAAGAAACTGAAAAACTAGTTCAGAATCTGTGGAAGTGCAGTCACATTGAAGTTTCACTGCTGCTTGTCCACAGTCAGCATATTCTGTCTAAAAATAACTAAACATAATTTTCTCTCGAAAAACATTTGGGTTAAATAATGTGATAATAACCCAATAAGCAAATGCTGTCACCAGTTCCACAAAACCAAACAAACCACTGGAGAGTCTGGAGTAAACCCCAGTAATTCCAATGCATTTTCCAACTACTGTTAAAATACACTGGCATTACTTCTTATTCCTTCATCAGAGCAGAGTGTACATACTCTGAGCTTCAGCTGTTGTGTAAATACCATGGAGATTCTGACACTCAACAAAGACATTAAGCCAAATATGCCCTAATGTCCTGTGAACTGAGCCATTCATTTTCTAATTTCCTACCCTATTAGATAATTTCCCCTGCCCATTTACAAGTGATTTAAACCCTGCAGTTTCCTTTTTCCCTTCGTCCATTTTTAAGCCAGAACCTTCTACCCAGAACACTGTTCTTAACACCTGAGAAGAGAGAGCCTCCCAGGATTTTCCACCATGAAAAATTCATGCCACTGCACTGGCACTTTGCTTCAAGAGCTCTTAAGAGCTTTTCCTCTGGGACCACAAACCCTTGGCTGGCCAGGCACAGCTCTTCCATTTAGGAGAGCTCTGAGTCAGCAATTCTGGCCAGGCTCTGAAGCACTGTTTCAGTTCCTGAAAGCTCTGGAAAAGAGCTAATTCGATATTCTCAAGCTAATTTTCCTGAGAGGCCAGCAAAATTCCTTCAGAATATCCTTAAGAAAAGATTCCTTGTGGGTTTTTTTTGTGGTCTTTTGGATAGAATTATGTTCCCAGCACTTAAAAGTTTACGAAGAGTTTCTGAACAGCTCTGCTTTAAAAGAATGTAATACAATAAAATCTTTGTCTTACTAAAAAATGTGCATTATTCAGGCAGGTCTAGTGCAAACCCTTTAGCAGACCTGAAGATCTTTGAGCCTTACTTGTCACAGGAGCAAAACCAACTACACTGTAACCCAGAAATAAGTAGGAGGAAACCCACCGGTATTTAAAACCCATATATACCATGGACATTACAAACTACATAGTTACCTAATCTTTCCTATCGACTCCCACAGCCTGCAATCAAGTGGCATAACCTGGCACTGACACAGCTATTGAGACTGCTTCCTTATATGCCACTTGCAGCATACCTGCAATTACTCAGAAATAAAACATTCAAATGCATTTAATGATGACGGTAGTGACATCATGTATTACAGCACATATGTTAATGGTAGGATTCAAAGAAGAGCAAGTGCAAGTAAACAGATGGATCCTCTGATTTAAAATTAAGTAATGTGGTTTACCTGTGGTTCCTATCTCTAAGCTTCTGGGCTGAGAATGGGTTTAATGATTACCTTTTATAACCTCTGTACTTAAGCCACTGCTGTTTCTGCGTATTCTGGTTTCAGACATGAACAGGTCTCACTCTCTAAGTGGCTGCTAAATCTAACGGGAGAAATAAAGAGACACTACACAGAGATTCCTGGACCCGATTAACACCAAGAAAACATAAATAAAAAAAGGTAAGTGAATGTATAACTGCTAAAAGATGACTGATAAAACATTCTAATACATGACTTTAAGGAGAGAAGTTGGGCACAAAGCTGTAATAAAATTCAGTGACCGAGGCCCTGCATTCCTTACTGGGGCAATTTTCCATTCAAGGTTTAATCTTAAAGGTTGGATTCATTATGGATTCCTTTTAAAAATCTTTAACTCAAAACATAAACGGGATACACTAACAGCCCAAACGTTTTTGAGGACTGATACTGAGATAGGTGTCCTGTCAATGTAAAATGGTATGGTTTCTGTAGTCAAGAATTTCTGGATACTAGCTAAATTGCCTAAACATGACGCATTCCTGAATTGCTGTCTGTGTAACTGCAAAACGATCTTCAGCATTCAGATTCATTAATTATAGCTGTAGGTTCTGAGGGGAAAAGACCCTTTTGACCAAAACATCTTCTGAGACTCAGGACCTAATCCCATCAATTTGAAAGCTATCTGTTTACATTCTAATCCTAAACAGATCAAAAAGTTCTGTAGGAGACATTCACCCTGAGTCAACACAGAGAAGACCGTAACTCTTTGAGGCAAAGAGCTGCTAATTAGACAATCATAGCAAACACCACTTGATTTAGCAGACACTTGCATCTCCAAGCAAATGAGACAAAGCCTAATTTAAAGAAGATCAGAAAGAAGTTGTCCTAGATAAGAAAACAGAACAGCTTTTGGGAGAAAGATTAAATCTGTCTGAACCTCTGGAAGAGTTCAAAGGGGGGACTGGCTATAAAACCTAGATTGTTCCAGTAAGGACATCCTCTCAACTGAAGGTAACCTGAGCCAAACATAGAAAGACATTCACTGCTAGGTAGGTATGAGGAAAGTCCACAGCAAGTAGGATGGATGAGGTGAAGTAGACATAACTAATGCCTCCTGGATTTCATCTCCGAGTAGGTAGTTGGGTGGAAAGCCTTTGCCTGTGAGCAAGTGTGTGCGTGCGTATTTGTATTTTCTGGCAATGTTTACCTTAACATTAATATGCTAGATTGATACTTTGTATTTCCTTAGAGATTTCAGCAAGTAAACCAAATGGGTGAAGAAAGCTTGAAGAGAAGAAAAGGAAAAGACGACAGAAAAGAGGATGGACAATCCACTCAGAGCCATGAACCCCAAACAACGAACCTACAAAAGGAGGTAAACCTTTTTCTTTTCCCCCTTTGGTCCGTGGGTGTGCAGGGTCTGGCAGAGGGAGGGTCTGTGCACAAGCATCAGCATGCAAAACCTGCAGTTGTGTCCCAGATCAGCTGCGATGCGCTAGCATCTTGGTAGTGTGGGTGGCTTACAGTTTAGGAAACTACTAATTAGTAGTAAAATAGAATCACAGAATGGTTTGGGTTGGAAGGGACCTTTAAAGCTCATCCAGTTCCAACTCCCTGCCATGGGACACCTTCCACTAGACCAGGTTACTCAAAGCGCTGGTATAAGCACAAAAAGTAAGAATATGTATTCTTTTAAGTCTGAATTATTTTGCTATCTGGTAACTGAAGTTGATCAAGTGAGAGACTTCAGAAATTTTACCTTTTCCTTCCACATGTACTTCTCAAAGGCTGAAGTGGGTTGTTCAGCTCACTGATTCTGGAAGTTGCTAGTGTATACAGCCACAAAATAGCCACTGGTACAGAAAGATAAGTGAAAATGTGCCTCCTCCAGAAAATTACAGATGCTATAGAAATCAGACATGCCACTTGCTCTCGTGAAGGAGTGGAATTCCTCTTTAAACTTAAGTAACATGATTCTTTCACCACTTAGCAGTATCAAGGTAATTCCTGTGCACTAATACCTGAAGCAAGGAGGGGAAAGCAACTGCTGGAAAAACAAACCAACTAACCAACCAAAACAAACCAGCAAATAAACAAAAAAAACTACCAAAGAACCCACCTCCATCCAAGAAATCAGATTTCAGAAGCTTAGAAAATTCAGAAGTACTCAAGTGCTCATAAAACAATTCCAGTGTTTAATCAAAGACTGGAAAGGGGATGCTGACCTTAGATTTGAGCCCCACATAATCCAAAGGATGGTTTAATACAGCAAATACACAGGCATGCAGAGTCCAAATAACTGTACTTGTGGGAACAGGAGGACTACGCCCCACAGGGTGCGTGTGCAAGGAAAGGAGAAACTTCAGTTTCATGTATTACTTTTTAGAAGTTGTATGTTGTAAGCTGAAAAAGTCACTAACGACAATTACTATAACTGCGTTATACTAAGAAGCAATTATTGAATTAACAGAAGTTACTTTACCAAAGTGTCTCATTTTATTTTAAGGTGGGCCTCATTAGTGGAATCTGTATGATTGTTGGAACAATTATTGGTTCGGGTATCTTTGTTTCTCCAAAATCAGTACTTGCCAACGTGGGAGCTGTGGGTCCTTGTTTAACCGTCTGGGCAGCCTGTGGAGTTCTTGCAACCTTAGGTAAATGAATCAACAAAGGACTTGCATCTTTGGGTAAATCTTTGTATCTACTGTTTCTGCATACTACTCTCATTTCACAAATTAGCCAATAGCACCTAGACCAAAATAAACATATCCTGGAAAGTGTAACAGTACCCAGGCAAAGGAAAAAAAAAAAAAAATAGGGTATGTGCTGTTTATAAGATAAATGAAGCTTTTTAAGACTGCAAATCACATTTGCAGCTCATTTTGAAAGCAAGTCTTAATTTTGCTTACTTCATCCACTAATAAAGACAAGACTTTCCTACTTAAATCACAGCCAGTGAGGCACTCACTGGCAGTGACCTAGGTACTTCTTCTGTTTTCCTTCTTGTGAATCTAATTCTATTATCTGAAAATTTAGCACCAAGCACCTCAAAATGAATTTCAAAAAGGTAACCAAAAAGGGAATTCCATGGGCACTCTGTCAGGTACACAATGTACACAAAAATCCTTTAAGAAAGATGCCAACTAGAAGTATCACTGTGCTCCAAAGCTGACCTTAGTCAACATTTTACTTTAAAATTGTGCAGCAAGTCTATTTTTCCAAGTTTCCCAAAGGTAGGTCAGCCAGTGCAGCTGTCACTTAGATGCGTCTTATAGCATTGGTTTCTTGAGCAGAAATCTAATATGGAATCAGAATGTTTGTACTTTTTTTGCTGATGTCTTAAACACCAATAGTAGTCAGTTCTGGTCTGTAACTTAATAGTTTCAGTGTATTTTTTTCCAATTGCTCACAAGTACTTAAAATTTTATTTTGCATATACAGTAAAACATACCAAAGCATGAATAGAGTAATGATGCATTGTATGTGTCTATTTTCTTAACTTTTCTACCTATTAAGAAGTGATAATCTGTTTTAGAAAGTGTGTGAACTAAGCCAATAACCAACGCTTTCCTTGTTATTCAGGTGCACTTTGCTTTGCTGAGCTTGGTACAATGATCACAAAATCTGGGGGAGAATATCCTTACCTTACGGAGGCCTTCGGCCCAATTCCAGCATTTTTGTTTTCTTGGACAAGCTTACTGGTCACCAAACCCAGCTCATTTGCAATCATTTGTCTCAGCTTTGCAGAATATGCATCAGCTCCTTTTTATCCAGGTTGCGATCCACCCCAAGTAGTCATCAAGTGTCTTGCCGCAGCTGCCATTGGTAAGATTTTAAGAGACAAGATTTTTAAGAGACAAATCAGTGCCTGACTCAGAAAACTGTTTTTCCTCACAATTTTAAAAGTTATCCAAACATAGTATGTTAAAAACCCTTGTATCAATACTATAGAACAACAGCAGTAGGGAAAAGTAGTATCGTAAATAAGGCGGGGAGAGGAAAAGGGGAAGGATTTAATAAGCAACTTTTCTTTCAATTCTGACAAATTTAACACAGAAATTCATGAATATGTATTTCAGTGATAATTACAATAGTGAATTCACTGAGTGTGAAGCTGGGAAGCTATCTCCAGAATTTTCTCACGGCTGCTAAAATGATCATTGTCACAATCATTATTGTAAGTGGAATTGTTCTCCTCGCACAAGGTAATTAAATACACTACTTGCAAAAACTATTTTAGCTTCTTCTATGACATTTAACAATTTCCCACTGACAGAGACTGTGCAACAATAAACCTCTCTTTATTCAGAATTTTAGTTCCAGATCTCTTGGGAACTATTTTCTTTTAGAGAAGGGGCTGGGTGGGAAATGCAGCACTACAGATCAATTAATAAAAATTGGCATTAATTAATTTCAACTGTCAGAATGTTTCTTCGTCTGGTGGAGATTAAAGGAATTAATTTCAATACTGACCAGTAATCTATGTCTTATTTGCAGGAAAAACTGAAAACTTTAAAGATTCTTACAAGGACAGTACAATTTCTTTTGGAAGTATTGCCCTGGCATTTTATAATGGACTCTGGGCATACGATGGATGGTAAGGTGTCTTTACTAGCCTTCATAGTTACAGTTTAACAGGCTGTAACTGGTTTACTCTCCCCCTGTACAACTCAGATGTGATTTGAAAAAGTTAACATCTGACTTGTTATTAAGAATCTCTTAATGAATTCTGGAAAAAGAACAAAAACCCCCAAGTTCCTGTTTATAAGGGCAAGAAACTATACTAGATCCTGAAAGGAGCTGCTGCTTTTCCGCTGAGGGTACTTAAGATACTGTGGTAATGAGAATATAATGTAAATAATAAGTAATATAAAGTTTAATGCTACTGTGTTAGGCCAAATAGCCTTCCCAGAGCCCCTACAGCTTACCCATCAAATTCCACTTCTTGTGAAATGTAGTGGTGTCTGATTAGTACAGAAGGACATAAAAAAAGGTCAGAATTCATAAGGTTCAACTTACAATTATTATTTTTTTTCAATTTTCATTTGGAATTAATGTAAAAACATTGAAGTCTTCTTCCCTAAGAAGCTTTCAGTTTTAATTCTCCACATCTGTTTATCCATTATCTACCATATTAGATTTAAGAAAACACATCTGAAAATATTCACAGGTATCAATGAACTTAGGTTTACATTTATGCTCTACATAAGGCATTTATATTTAGTATCCAGAAGAGTACTTTCCAGAATTATTTTCAGTAAGGATAAACTTACTGGCAGGAATATTTAATCTCTACCACAGCCCAGAGAACAATTTACACATTTCACTTCCTGAAACTAAAGGGAATGTCAGTTGGTCTCAGACACTGCTGGCATAAATCTAGTATCAAGGTCTGATCCATTAGTGCTATTCTTAAGCGTTTAAACGGTAAAGGTTTGCATACAGACCTGTGTTTTGGAAGGACCCGAGAACATAACTCTCAACTTCCAGCAGAGCAAGTCCAAGGTAGATGCTTTATACTGAATTTCTTTTTAAATGGATTACTCTTTCAGGTTCTATTTCCAACTCAGGCATTTAAGTCTGCTAATTCAGACATTCACCTGTTTTAAGGGGGCAGGGAAGCTGGTGCCTAAGTAATTATTTCAGTATATAACCATCAGACACTGATGTTTGAAGATTGGCCTGTTGAATTGTAAATACCAACTCCTCACACTTTCAGAAGTGGAGAAGCCAAAATCTTGTGTCAGTCTCGTCTACACACTCTAGCAAAAATTAGTATTTTGAAATTATAATTCTGATGGGTGTAATCCTTAAACAGTTTTTCACCCCCGTTTTCTAGACAACATGACTTTTGGGACCACTGAAACGAGCAGACTCACTTCAGTCCTTGCGATGGCTATGCTTGTGCTTTCATTTGAAGAGACTCAGACATTGCAAAGCTTTAGGTTCAAAGGCAATCCTGCAAATTTGAGACAGTGTCTGCCAAATTTTTGTTTTGTTCTTCTGGGATTATTCTACTCAAGAACTAAGACAATCTCATTTCAAAATCTCAGAAATACTTCTAAAACTGCGAGGAGGAGGAGATAATGGAGGGATAGATTGTGAATCAAAAGGCTGGTATTTGGATAAGAAGCTCACATAGGTTTTTGGCCTGCAGTTTTATCACTTAAAAAAAAAAAAAACAAAACCCAAACCCAAAAACCAACCAACCAAATAAAACCAAAACCACCCCCCCAACCTTCTCTGCCGCCCTTCTAACTGCAAAGGTAAAAACCAATAACATAGCAAGTAACACCAGACTTCATACTATACTAGCATTTCAACACCTGACTGCTAATAATATTGTATGAATGCTTCTCCTTCCAGGAATCAACTCAATTACATCACAGAAGAACTTAGAAATCCTTACAGGTAAAAACCATGTAGGAAAGCAGTGTTTCTAGTGACAAAAATTGAACACTATTATTTCTATACAAGCAGGCATATATTTTGCCTTGTTTTTTAAAGCAATGGTTATTCAGTTTGAGCACTTAATAGAAAAGCTTCATAAACTTTGCATAAGTTTGTATTTTTTCTTTTTTTTTTTTTTTTTTTTTTTTTTTTTTTTGAAGTCCTGATTTCCGTGACTCTACAATAAAGAAATGTAAATACACCTAAAGAGCATACGGGGAAAAGTAAGAGTCCACAGTTTACTATGACAACTCTACCAGTGATACAGCAATGCTGATGGAGTCTTACTTTTGCATCCTTTAGAAATCTACCGCTATCTATAATTATTGGAATCCCCTTGGTTACAGTTTGTTACGTTCTGATAAACATTTCATATTTCACCGTAATGACTTCAACAGAACTCCTGCAGTCCCAGGCAGTTGCTGTGGTAAGCCACTTTATTTTGTAATAGAGCATCTGGAGAAGGCTGTGTGCATTAAAGTCATGACCAAAAGGAACCTGTAATTTTTCTTTAGGATACAATCAATTTCTAAGCTGTCGGTGTCCTCTTTATCCCCATCATCCACTGTCATTTCTTAATCTATTTCAGTGATGCTTAAAACAGTACTTATGTTGTGTCCCAAGAAAAAAAAAAAAACAAAAGGAAGCAAAAGTAATGCAGTCTGCAGCTAACATTTTGTGAACACTGCAGCACAGAGGTTGATTGTTTTCCATAAGCACCAGAAGATGGAAGGAAAAATAACACCTGGCTGATGCTTTGCCCTTTTCAATGTTTCCAGTATTTCTGAGAAACAAGCACATGCAAAAATGACAGATCAAAGTTCATCATGCTGGAGATACCAGCAAGGAGACTGTAATTCACTTCCTCCTTTGTTTTTCTTTAACAAAGCTAAGAATTACCCTTTTTCTATTACTGCAAGACATACTATTACAGATAAAATCAAAATTATATATATTTCTAAAATCTTAACACATGTATCTGTCTCTGCAGTTCCACCCAGTAAGTTTTCTGTGGGAAAAGATTTCATGTGTGTCAATTGCTGAGATCATGCAGCAATTTTTCCTTAGTTTTTGGGTAAAACAAGCAGTATGTCCCATGCATATCAAATGAAGTGCAGCACATGAAGTACATGAACTTAGAAATTCTTAAGTATGTTAAAAAAAAGTCAGAGTGTTAAAATAAGTCTATTAAAATGCAGAACTTTGGTGCATTTCAACATCTTGTTTGCACCAAGAGGTACAGCAACGTATATATTGACTTAAAGAACTCCAATATACCACAAAATTTACAATCTAACCACCACGCAGCAGCTAGCACTGAGCTTGTCAGACTAAATTAACAAAATCAGAACTGCCACTGAGCATCACAAAGGCAAACAGCAGGAGTGCACAGTGTAACGAGGTCTGCACATCTGAAGGTAGACTTCTTGCTTGGCACTGGTGTGTTCTACCACTGGACAAAGCAGCACTGATATTACTCTTAACGCTTGTCCTGCTACAAAAGGTTAATTACCCTCAACTAAAATCCCAAAACCTGTCAAGAAAAGTTTGATTTCAAATTCATTTACAGTACTTACATTAGCTCTAATCCATCCCGCAGAAGCAGCCAACGTACCATGGCAAAGGTAAAAACTGAAGTGTTTCTGAAAGACCGTGCCCTTCACTGGTGATCCACAAGGCCCAGGCTGTCATGCTGTCACTGCTAGTGTTAACTCCTTCCACGTAAGCTGAAATAGCTCATCCATGCGTGGCCATCTTCCTCTTCTGCAGGCATCCCCAAATCAGGTGTCAAAACAGAATCTGTGTTTATTTTTTTACATCTGTCTCCCAGTGTTTCCTACAGATGCTGCATCTCAAACACGACAATATTCTACTCTATAGTGGCTCATGACTTAATCCAGGTCTTCAACTGGCAAAACATTAATAACTACACAGAATATACAACTGATGTTTTTAATGGTGACATACTTCAGATACTCATTTACTGTACTTCTAAAGAGGCTCCAACATGACTGAATATACCAAATGGTAAATTGAAATGACAAAAGTGATTAATTTTAATCCCATATCCCAGACATTTGGAGATAGAGTCCTTTATCCAGCCTCTTGGATAGTTCCTCTCTTTGTGGCCTTTTCTACAATTGGATCTGCCAATGGGACCTGTTTTACTGCAGGCAGGTAAGCTCCCATCCCAAATACCTTAAAATGAGATTTTCTGAAGGATGGAAAGAATTCTATATACAATTATGTACCTACACACAAAGATACATTCTTCTGATCCATACGTAAAAAATGTAATTAAACAGTATATAGATTTGCAGGTACTTCTTAATTTTCAAAAAGAAACTGCTGATGCAGGTTTAGAAAATTAGAAAGTAAGGTCCCTTCTTCTTCATTCAGCACGTATAGCACAAAATGCTTCCATTTAATAAATATTTAAAATTTCAAATCCATCTGAATACCACAGGGCTCTAAAGACAAGTTTTTTGACAGGTTGCCAGCACAGCTTTTTGATATGACGCAAATTAGAAAGTAAAATATTTAAAAGGATGCAGTAGCTAACTTTTCCAAAATAATTTTAAATTTAATATGCAAATTAATGATTCTGAAACTAGTTTGAAGTTCACTACTTTAATATTGTTTCTGAATTGGTTTCAAATTCACTGCTTTATTTCACCAGTAACACTAGTTACTTCTCTTATTCCAGCTTACTACAACATTTTTTAGATCCCACTGCATATCAAGGGAAATATAATGTATTTATAGTCAGGTACAGTCACGCAATAAAACATAGCTGAAAATAAGTGTACTCTATTTTTTTTTCTTTTTCAGGAAGAAGTTAAAAGTCTAGGTGTTACACTAACTAGATTGCCTTGTTTTTGTTTTGTCAGACTTGTTTATGTTGCAGGTCGTGAAGGGCACATGCTAAAGTTGTTATCTTACATTAGCGTCAAGCGTTTAACACCAGCCCCTGCCATCATATTTTATGTAAGTATATATATTTTACGTACAGAAAGCTTATCAACAATATTTTCTAGGAATACATGCTTCCACAATTTCTTACCTGCGGTCTTGACACGTATTTTTGACTACCTAGACAAGAAAATTACTAAATATGTATTAGGACACCCCCCCCCCCCCCATATATTAGGAAAAAACCTCACTATATACCCACCCCCAACTTCTTAATTTGAACAGTTTCACTGCAGAATTGGATTTTAAAATCAAAATGTTGAAGAATTCACAGCATGAAAACAAATTAAGAAATTATTACTATTAGGCAATATTAATTTCACATGATGCTAAAAGCAATCATCACCCTATTTCCTCCCTGTAAGAATACATTTACATGTCACAAAAAATATACTCAATACATTTTAAAATAAGTCTAGCATATCTTATTTTTATTTTACCCCTTTATTTTTAAAGTAAACCAAGGTAAGTTCAAAATTCAATTGCTCTGTTAACTCCCAGTAACCTTAATAACCTAAATACGTATTTAGCATCTTCACTTACTCCCAAGATGCACAGTCAACAACAGAACAGATTAATGCATTCAAATTTTAAATCTTTAAAGGTGCTGCAATACAATTACACCCAAATGTCTAAGCAAAAGCGTTCACAGATCATCACACTCTGGAACACTGTAAACATACACCCATACTGACACAAGTAAAATTCAGCCTTCTTTCTTTTATAGTAGACTATATTAATTTTTCTTTTCATTTTTAGGGGATCATTGCTATTATTTATATTATCCCCGGTGACATTAACACACTCATAAATTACTTCAGTTTTGCAGTCTGGATATTTTACGGTTTAACTGTCCTTGCACTCATTGTTATGCGGTTTACAAGAAAGGACCTCAACAGACCAGTCAAGGTAAGTTCAACATTCAAAATGGTTTTTCCTTCATTCCCAGAAATAATCAAACATGACCTCATCCTGAATATTTGGATACTTAACAACATCCTTTTGCCATGTTTTCCGGAATGGGAAACTTAGTCAGCAGACTACCACTGAAAGAGTACCCAGAATAAGACCCCAGGTCTTTTCACTTGAGTCAGGGCCCCAGATACATTAAAATGCAAAATTTTACACTTCTGTTTGCCATTTAGGCAAAGAGATCTTGGTCAACAGTTTAGGAGAAGAGTTTTCCCTATCCTTGTTCTTGCTACTCTTTCAACTGCCCCATCTATTGCTAGAAATTTGAAAAGGAAAAAATGCATAAGGTAATGAAATTATTCTTCTTCCATACATGCAAATTTTGTAATAATAGCAAAAGAACAGACAAGTAATTTTATGCTTCATATATTACAGATACCCATCATCATTCCAGTCGTAGTGACATTAGTCTCCATTTTACTGGTACTGGCACCAATCATCAGTGAACCGGAACTGGCCTATTTGTACTGTGTTTTATTTATAGTTAGTGGATTTATAGTTTATGTACTTTTTGTTCACTTTAAATTCAACTGGTCCCAAAAAATATCAAGTAAGTATACCTCACATAGCCAGCTCCAAATTCAACACAATACTGCTAAGCTTTTGATTATTTGTTGTAATGAAGCTCATTAAATGGTCCATCCCATCTAAATCATGACTGGGGTGTGGAAAGGAGGGTGTATTTTACTCCTTCCTTTGAAAAAAAGCAATGTCTGACTTCAGGAAAAATTAAACTTAATTTAGAAAAAAGCAATACATCACTGTAGTAGCATGAAGAAACTGACTTAAAAGGAACAGAACTATTTTATCTGTAAAGTTAGTTCTTCGATTGTCTGTATTTCAAAACATTGCTTTAGCCATTAACTAAGGATTAGCAGACATACATTCTCATGCCACAAAAGACCGCTTTTGAGTTCAAGTTAGCAATTTCACTATACTTACTAAAGACAATGTTAACAACATTTAAGACCACAAATAATGACAGTGCAGCTGAGTAAAGTGACACCTGTAAGAACCCAGCGTGATCATTTATAAAATGGTTTTGTGTAGTCTCAGGAGGAACTCTTTGCAATTATCTATGGAAAAACAGAATACACAAATACTTCTGAAGAGGAAAGGGGAACCAGCTGAAGAGGGCAGAATTAGTTCTAAAGACGTGAAAAAAAATCCATCACCTGTCACTCCTACCCCCGTATTATTAAATGTTATGTAATTACACAATCACAAGTATTGTACTCTAATGCAAGTCTAGAAACTGTAGAATATTGTAGCTTGAATCTTCTTTTTATTCTCCACCCCTTTTCAGTTTGAGATATGAATACAGAAAAGACAGACAACTACTCAAAAGGATCATTTTCTCACTTAGGAAAATGTCTGAATAGAAATACTGTTCTCTCGTAAAACCTCTAACAGTAACTTTTCTCCCCTCAGAGCCCATCACTATGCACCTTCAGATGCTTCTGGAAGTTGTTCCGGCAGAGGAAATTACTGAATAGAGTATTTTTTATGTTGTTTCTGAGTGGTTAAAGGAGATTCACTTGAGTTTTGCACACATTTATACTTTCTAAAATTGTGTTCATACTGGTCTACTGTTTTTGCAACACTTTAGTACTTGAAAAATGTTAAATATGTAAGAATAAAAGATTTCTGAGCCAGATTACAGTGTCCAGCAGAGCAGTTTTCATTTTTCACTAGTATGTTACAGTATCTTGTTTTCTGCATTGAAATTATTCAAAATAAACAAGGGTAACTTCTCAATTATGAAGATGGCAAAAACTTACCAGCAGCACTGTCAAGATGCTTTTGATCACACTGAAATAAGCAAAACATTCAACAGGCTCCAGAGGAAGGACAGAAGTAAAGTAAATCAAGGGTAACTGTTCTCAGTTTTCTCATACCAAGCATTAGCTATCAAAAAACTAAAGACTGAGGAAGTGAGAATCAAATAAAAATGGGAAGCACAGCTGACAGGAGGAGGCTGACTTTATTTTTTTAATTAAAACAATTATCCTCAGCATGAACATGACTTTACAAAGGTAACTTCATCATCCTAGAAACACTGTTCAGTAGCTGATGAAAAAAATACAAAAATAGATACTACATTAACATACAGATTTAAGACGCTTTTGCTTTCCCTGCCAAGAAAGTATAGACAGATTCTAGGTAACAGATTCTTTGTAACTCTGTGCAAATGGATAAAGAAAGGAATTTTATCATGTCACTTACCAGTATTTTGATATAATTAATTTGGGAAAGACTTTATACTGAAAATACAAGTCCCTTCAACAACTTCTAAGGACCTTCATACTATTTAATTAAGTGACAAGTTGTCAAAGAACAACAAAACTTGTGAAGGAAAATACCCAGCCCCATCACTCTATTTTTCAATGAGGTGATTTGACAGTCTTCTGTTTGCACCACAACACAGAGCAAGACCAAAACAGAGTTACATTAGCTATTTCCCTAAGTACTTTTCCAACAATTACAGCTTTCCAAGTACCTGTATGCAGGTGAAGCTTATAATTAAGCTCAGTAGTCATCAGGTTCCTCCAACAGCACTTTTTTTTTTTAAACCATACATTAACAATTACAACTTTTTGTGTCACATGGTGGTTTTCCACTGGCATCAACAGTACTCTTAAATATTCTTAAAGCAGCAGCTTTATTATATGCTAGTATTAGAAAAACTGTCAGCATAAACATATTGATACAGTCCTTCTCCTGTTCTTGAAGTAAAGGCATCCCAATGTTTCAGGCTTCTTTAAATAAACACGTAAATTCTCATCTCTATGCTGAATCATCATATAGTCACATCAGGGAAACCAACATGCTTTAAAATCTAAAGATGCAAAGAGATGAAGATCAGATTAATTTATTACACATTTCTTTTACATGGCTACTTTACTGCAAGATGTTCTCGATGTGCACAAATGTAACAGTGAAAATTATTTACTGGAAGATGGTATATTAACAGCCAAAACCTTAGAGCTGAACAGACAAGATTTCATTGTTTATTTGCACCGTAGAAAAGAGTTTCAGATAAATGAGAGGGAATGAAATAAGAGCATTCATGAGAAACTAAAATGTCAAACAAATACTCAATCTACTGTCACAGAAGCTGTGCAGCAGTTGGTTACTACAGTGAACTGCACCATACAATCTTTGATACCAAGTCAACATATTTCCAATGAAGTAACAAAAATTGCCATTGGAGTTGCAGCATAACTTCTTCATGCAGAACTGACAAATGTGAAGTTTGCCAACAAGGAGATACTGTATGAATAGGAGGAATATAGCAGAAACAACTGATTCAGATTTTAAAAACTTCGAAGAATTTGAAAAATTACTAACTACAGCTAACACAACAAATTCACTCAAAGTAAACCAGAAGCTCTGTAATTACTAATAAATTAGACCCAAGCTTCATCTTTAGATTTTACTGTTTAGACAGCACACTTGCGTTAAAGCCAACGATTTTAAAATGAAAGCACCAGAACATATACACAATGTTCTTGAAAGGAGTATTTCTTCAGGTTCTCAGAGCCCAAAGGTAAGTAGTTTGTTCAGTGGTTTCCTCCTAAAATTAAGGACAGTTCTGCAACCTATATGTTTAATCAATTTTATTGGAAATATGAATGCAAGAGACTGTTTTGAAGAATAATTCTTATCAGAGGAAAAAGACCTGTCTCCAAATTAGTCATCACTTTCTGTTCCACTGACTTCTGAGGAGTCAACCAAATCTTCTGATACTGCACCAGTGCAGTACAGTTTTTTAGTACCTAGAAGTAATTAATAAAGTGTAACATTTATAAAGCAAGAAAAAACAAGAGCTTCAAAACAAATATGAACTAGTATTAAAAAAATACCAAAACAGAAAAAACATGCTTTAGACTACAGACTAGGCCAAACCACTAAAAACTACTTCAAACTGCTTTTTGTCTGTGCTATTCTGACAGAAAATTACGCTGCTGCCTACGGTTTGCTATTAGTGGTCCTCTAATCTGTTTTCAGAGAATTTGATCAAGCTAAGTGTCATATATCTGAAATAAATGAGTATTTGAGATAAAGCCTATGCAAAAACGAGGATGCTAATCATTTCATGCATTATAAACACAGACTCGTTCATTCCTTACCAGCTGGGAAAGGGCTATCATCTTCACAATCTTCCCAGTGTTCAAAATCAAGAGACACGTGATTATTCTGTTGACAAAAACATTGTTTGAAATACCTGCATTGGCACACAGTGAACATGTTCAGAACATTCAGTAATTCTCAAATTAACTTCCACTTCACCTTGTTCTTCAGTAATTTGCACCATGATCCTTTTTGCTCTTTCACGAGAATAATAACAACCTCTTTATCCTTAATCACACATGTAGACTTTTCTGCAAGTATATACTGATGCAGCTCCATGTCAGCCAAATAAAATTTGTCTCCTGAACAAGCACTACATTATAAAAAAAAGTTTATAAAAAATTAAATGCAAGCTGACAGTCAAACATTTTGTTATTATACTAGATTTGTTAAACCTACCTGAAAACCACCTTCTCTTTAGAGAACTCACATTTATGGTCAGCTACACTTGCTATTTCTACCTTCACTGTAACGGTCTCTTCATTTTGAAACCACTTTATTTGTGGGTGAAAGCTAAAACAAAGAAAGTATAATCGAATTTTTTTTCCAAAATAGAAAAAAACCCCCCAAGTTTCAGACAAGCTGTTTTGCATAAAGCTAGAATTCTCCCATTAGGTTACAAGCAACCAGATGATTTTCAGCTGAATAGCAGTGACAAGAAAGTACATGACAGGATGACAGTCAAGCCTGCTAAAAAAGCAGTGTGATCTCAGTCTTTAGAGGAGCACATCTACTAGTCCAAGTGGGGGGGAGACACCCCATTAACTTTGATATCCAAAGGAATCAAATTTGCTGCCTCATTGAAGGATGCTATCATAGTCTGATCTTGAAATAACAAAAGAAGAGGTAACAGTAGCAAGACCAACCTCTGAAAGATAAACCAAACTTTTCAACTGACTGTAGACACAAATATACATCTCTCATCAATATTTTCAACTGCTTATTCTACAGTTGTTATGCCTCAAGCTTCCTCCAAACACTGAAAGGTTTTAACCAGCTAAAGATAAATCCTGATAACAGACTGTAGTATCTGTTCATTAAAGTTACTTCCCTTACCATACCCTCAGTCATATCCAAACCCTCATCTATTTAACTGCTATCCCGTATCTCAGCGTGTTATTGCATAATGGAGATCTTCAACTGTTCTAGCCAAGCTGCAGGAGATACAACTAGACTCAATCACCCTACCAAGAACTTTTCCAATAGGCTAAAATACAAAATACTTCTGATACTTGCACAAGAAAATGTTAGTCATCCATCACTAGCATTAATAGAAGAAAATGAATAAGCCACCAAAGAGGAGCACTGCCTAGTCCCGAAGTGAGAAACCTATAAATTTCTCAGGATCCACTGCCAGTTGACTCTGCCCACAAACCACACTTAAGATATCTCTTGGCATACTCCCAATCAAAAATAAACCTAAACCTAGCAATCATTTCTGCTGCATGCTGCTCAAATTACTTAACAACAGAAACTGCCATATCCGCAAACGGTTAAGGATAATGGATCCACTTCCAACCAGAACAAAACAAACACAAAGCAGAAAATAAAGAGAAAAAGAAATGGGCCACAACTGTGTGTTGCGGACATTCTCAAAATAAATTAGGTTGTGGGTTTGGTTTTTTTTTTTAAGAACAGAATTACATTAAGGGGAGACACAAAACTGACTCATCAAATACCAGTTTGCAGAGACAGAAGCGTATGAGTTATAATTTAGACACCAAATAGGACAGTCTTTGGTTAAAACATAAACCAGACAAGTGCAAGTCAGAGCTTACACCCATCAATTGAGTTTAAAAAGTGTTTTGTTTTCATTCCTAGTACTATGGTGCCTAATCAAAGATTACGTAATTTCAACAGATAAAGTCAGCTTCCAGGAGTAAGCTAAAGAGCAATTAAATTACTTAAGGGATTCACAAGATGATGTGTGTGTATACACGTACGTATCTAAGAGCAACAGCTCTCTCTCAAGTTCAACACTGAGGTAACAGAATACTTCTACCTATATTATACCTATTTACTCACAAAAGAGATTAATCTCAGTAAGGATGACTGTCCTATTTGGCAGTTCACATTAAAAAGCAACCATGGGAACAAATCACTCTGAATTTCTGTACCACTGCTGATGATGGAAGGTAGTGTCTTCTTCTGCTTCCTTAGTCTGAGGTACACCATCTAAAAAGAAATCAGAAAGGTATTTTATACTTATCTATACTATAGAAACCAAATACTTCCAAAATACTCCAGTACCATCATAAACATAGCTTGTTAGCAAGCTAATTACTGCTGCAAGACCATACTTGCCATTTATACTGGGTACTTGATATTCGGAAAGATTTTATAGCTAATAATTCAGCTGAAAATTTTAACTAAAAAGAGTATTGTGGTTGGTATAAGTAAAAAACTCGCCACAATTGCAGAGTTTTTCAGGTCAGCTAAAGGATTTTCCCATTTCAAGACATTACTTATTTGAAATCCAAAAACATGTCATTTTAGAAACTGACTAAGAGTTTCAGGGTTGGAACAACTAATATTGCTGTTACCATCGCAACTTGAAACATGGCATTACAGTCACTCTACTACACCAGGACAAAAAGCCGCCTACGATAAGCACTCCAGGATCTTATTTGAATTTTGCCTGCTGCAACATTTTAAATCACTCAGCCTTGACTGCTCTAAACTCATGTGCCAATTGCTGCCAGGTCCCCTTCCTACAACTGACAAAGCCCTGAGCTTTTAAGCCTCGGACCGAATACCACACCCTTGAGCATTTGGCTTTTTTTTCCCTTTAACCTTTTTCGGCCACTCTAAATCTTTGAAAAATTAAAACCAACCTTCCAGAGAACAATGCTGTTACCTCATCTTTCAACAGATTTGAACTTCCTTAAACCCTATGGCCTCTGACAAAAAAATGCTCGCCTTGTCTACAGGAGAGATTTCCTGCTCACGCATTCCATTCAGAGCCAAACAATTCTTAGTCTCTCAAGGACCAACTATTTCCCAAATAGTAATACAGCTACATTAGCGAGACTTACTCTCACAGCATCTCCAGGCCACTAACTACAAAGTATCTGCGGCTTATTCTAAACGTTAGCTACATGGTGCTATTCTGTACACTCTCAGAGGTCTGCGCTTTGTAATATGACATTTAGGTTGACATTTAAGCACCTATTCTTAAAGTTTCAAAATTGTTGGAAATTCTAAAAATGTTTACCACATGGATGAGTCCTGAAAGTAATATTAGAAGAATTACAGTTTTCAGTAGAGTTTTCTTGGGTTGACACGCTCTGTGCATTGAACACGTTCTCTGGGTCAGCCGTATCCTCCTTTATGCTTCTGAACACAGAAAAATACTTTTTAAAATGAAAAGATTTAAGTATGTTTAAGATTTAAAGGATTCCTAATCATAGCTGGAAATCCTTCCGAAGTTAAATTTTTCATTCTAATATATACCTAAAACCCTCACAAAATGCACTTCTACAAACTATAAATACCACCACAGGGTTGCTGAACTTCAGTAACTCAGTAAGAAGGATTTATACTGAAATCTGAGTTAGGAGAACATTTATAATTCCGATGGTACTAGTATTTCATCTGAAACAAAAATCTATGGACCTTACTCTGTGTGACAGTCCTAGACAGGAAAATGATTCCCTTTCACAAAGAAGTCCAGTAGTTCTGGGGGCTTTTGGGTCACATTTCATTCTAATTTTGAAAAAGTAAAAATTTCAGAATACTCAAAGTTCTTAATTTATCAGCCACAGACCTCTGGCTTCTCAGCTGTACAGCCACTAGTTTGGCTCAGAGAAATGAAACACTGCAACAGACTCAATTTACTTGAGAGCTCAGAGATGGGCACCATGACCCACAACAGCCTCAGAACTCACTGTCAAAGCATTACTGAGAACATAGCACCACATTATTTTTGAAACACTTAGTCATCTGTTCAAATGAAATCTCCATCACCTCCGAACACCTAGTGGCATAAAAGAAGCAAAACCAGTCTAGTAAGTTACCACCTGATGTTTCAGTTCGCATAAATACATACTTTTAAATTAATCCATATTGAAGATTTAGTATTAAATACCCGGTGCGGTCATCTTTATTCAGAACCGACACATTTAACTAATTTACCTCCAAAGCAATTAAGGTGAGTTTGAAGTAATTTTAGTCCTAAATGAGAAATACCTTTTAATCACCGCTAAAAAATGCTTACCAGCTTTTCTGAGTAATTTCAACTAAACAATTAGTTGAGGCCAGGTAGAATACAACACAGGAAATTCAACTTCAGAGTACTTCTTAGAAACTATTTCTGAGTTATATCTGCATCAAATACTAGTTAAACACTTGCTAGAATTTATTTTCTTTTTTTCATGATGCATGATCTTAAGGTTGCTTCCAACCCAAACCATTCTGTGTTTTATGTGGCTAAAGAATAATTAAAGGAAAGCAGACGTATCACAAACACTACAGTCTGCGTTCAAATCAAAATCACATTCAGTAATATTAATCATGAAAATTCCCAGTTAAAATTAAATAATACAATTTTTTCCTTAGTAAACTATATGCTGAAAAAAATTTATAAACACTTACAAAGACTCCAGGCTCTCTGTGTGATCTAATACTTTCAGGTGTCCACACAACTTCTGAAGTTGCATTATATGTTCTGGATTGTCAATCCCCAGACCCGTAGACAAAATCTCAGACCGAACGTTGTATTCATTGGCTGTTATCTTCAACTCTGACAGCCTGGTTACACGGACCTTGAATTACAAAGCATACTAAATGGAAACCACGGCTCATAAACGGTCTCTCTCCAAATCTAAGCTTTAAACATACACCATTTATTTATACCTGTAAGCAGTTCACTTGCAAACAGGAACCTACCTATGTTTGTTTTCAAAGTAAAAATCCCTCAACTTGTGAGCTACCTTTGGTAACAATTCCTCACAGAACTCCTTGTTCTTAAAATGAAGGATCGCCTAGAGTCAGCTGCCTGGGACCATCTCCCAGATGCTTCTGAGTATCTCTAACGATGGAGGTATTACAACCTCTGAGCAGTCTGTTCCACTGCTCAGACACCATCACCAATTAACCAACATATGAATACTACACACAATAAAGTTAAAATAGGAACATACAGAAGGAAAGAGAAGAATGTGTGCTCTATTATAAAGGAGTTTAGATACAAATGTTTTGTAATGGTACAGTTCTATACCTACCATTTGGTCAACCCAAGCTGTATTTCCCAAGGTATGTACTATTTTTGCTTCATGTGGTTTTCCTTTGATTTTGTGATGTATGTAATGAGTTACCTATGAAAAACAAATTTTCACTGCACTTGAGGTGTATACCAAAATAACTACAGTTATTTTAACTATAATGAAACAATCTTCTGACCTTAACAATGAAAAGGATATTCAATAAATAAAAAGTTTTGAGTAAACTAGTGAAAATACTCCAACTTTACCGTAGGTTAAAATAATACTAGCCTTTAAGGAACTATCTTCCTTAATGGAAGAATACTCCAAGACAGCTCAATTTACAGAGGCTACTCTTCTGCTGTTACACCCCCCAGATTCAAAAGTAGCAATAACTAGTTCTGGAAAAAGCTATTTAAATCGGAGAAGAAAACCCCATAAACAACACTTTATTATTTTGTAGGAAAAAAAAACACAAAAAAAGACTTATCAGAATCTGGCCCAGTAGCAGATATTTATTTGTAATACTAATAAGCAATGAAATTTGATGACTAAGTTTACAGTTCATTACTGTTTTCTTGTAGAAAATAATGCACAGAAATTAAAGAACAAAGGAAATACCATGCAAAAACATAAACATTACCTCTGGGTTCCATTCAATTTCTTTATCAATGGGTTTCACTCTACAAACTATGAATTCCACAGCCTGAGGTGGGAGACACTGAAACCTTGCAGGCAAGTGAAGCAGCTGACAGCTCTGAACTTGATTTGTTCTGCCTTCATCTATGTATTTAATTTTGACACTAAAGAACAAATTTTCCTCCTCTTTTGGGTAAATCTCTACCACCTGAACCCTTCATACAGTAGGAAAAGGAACACAGAATTATTATTTATCTAAATAGTTGCAAAAAGTTTTTTAATCTACTCATTAAGAAAATTACATTTTCATAGCAAAACATTTAACTATGTGTGCACATGCATAGGTAGTCATTCTGCTTTCCACTCAGTAACTAAAAAATAGGTTTTTAAAGGTTTGAATAGCAGTGGTTTTCTTCCTGATTTTGGAGGCGGGTTGACTTTTTTTTAGAAACTAGAAACAGCAAAAGTTTTAAATTACTCTGTATAAAAAATTGACATAGGTAATTAAAAAAATCCCAACATATTTACCTGTGAAAAAGTCTTTTCTCATATAATCCATAAAATGCTAGTGCCTTCACCTTTTTAACAGAAATTTTGTTACTAGGATTCTTAAAATACTCTTTAATTTCTTCAGCAAGAATTGTATATTGATCCTTTTGTTTATCTACTATTCGACCAAAGTAATTTGTTGCACTTACAATGTGGAGAGGCAATATCTGAAAACAAAAAACACACGAGAAGAAAGGAGGACTACATGATTTCTTAAATGAATGACATGTTAAGTTTTCATATTCAAGATCACTTACCTCTCTGCAGCCTAAAGAGGAGACAGAGATGCTGCTGCATACACACATTTCAGAAGATTATGAGTTGTTAGTGTATTATTCATACTGAGTAATTCTGAATTCAGAATTAAATGAGGAAACGGAATAAGTCACACCTGCTGTCTTGAGTGCACGACATGTAGTGCATGTTTCTAGCAGTAGTGTCATGAAACCTGTCCTGGTCTCAAGCACTAAAACCAGATACATGTAGGTTGTCAAAGGGTTTGAAAACTCATTCCAACAAAAGCTTATTTATTAGGCAGAAATGGATTGACACTGAAGAATCCACCCAGTTCTCCTTACTTTCTACTCTCATAACCTGTGACTTTTGGGAATGGATAACCCGCATTAACTGCATTACATTAAGGCGCACAAATTCCACAAAAGACAGGACAGGAAGAAGGCAGAAGCAGCTCATCCAAACAGAAGGCATCCAGCACATCTTAGGCCCAAGGGCTAAAACTCTGGAAGGACCAATGTCTACATGCTTTCCCTCAGCAATCGTCATCCAACAAGGAGACAAGACAGAGCTTGTACAATACTGCTGTACAGGAAGACACGCCAGTATAAAAGGGACTGAAAAGCCAGGTGAAGGGAGCTGGAGATACAAACTCTTACTGGCATGTGAAGAACCACTATAGCAAAGTCAACCCAGTAACCACAATGGTTTCATGACAGTGAAACTTCAAAAAATAACCCAACAGGACCCAATCAGAACACCACTCTGTATCAGAATGATTTTCAAAAAGCACTGACATCTTAGTATAGAATCATAGAATCACAGAATAGTTAGGGTTGGAAAGGACCTTAGGATCATGCAGTTCCAACCCCCCTGCCATGGGCAGGGACACTTCACACTAGACCATGTCACCCAAGACTCCGTCCAACCTGGCCCTGAACACTGCCAGGGATGGAGCATTTACCACTTCTTTGGGCAACCTGTTCAGTGCCTCACCACCCTCACAGTAAAGAACGTCTTCCTTGTATCTAACCTGAACTTCCCCTGTTTAAACCCATTACCTCTTGTCCTACCACTACAATCCCTAACGAAGAGTCCCTCTCCGGCATCCTTGCAGGCCCCCTTCAGATATTGCTATGAGGTCTCCATGCAGCTTCTCTTCTCCAGGCTGAACAGCCCCAACTTTCTCACCCTGTCTTCATACGGGAGGTGCTCCAGCCCCCTTATTATCCTCGTGGCCTCCTCTGGACTTGCTCCAATAGCTCCATGTCCTTATCTGAAGACACGAGAACTGCACACAGTACTGCAAGTGGGGTCTCATGAGCGCAGGGGGGCAGGATCACCTCCTTCAACCTGCTGGTCACACCCCTATTGATGCAGCCCAGGATACGGTTGGTTTCTGGGCTGCAAGTGCACACTGAAGCCAGCTCATGTTCAGTTTCTCACTGACCAACACCCCCAAGTCTTTTTCTGCAGGGCTGCTCTGAATCTCTTCTCCGCCCAACCTGTAGCTGTGCCTGGGATTGTCCTGACCCAGGTGTAGGACCTTGTGCTTGTCTTGGCTGAACTTCCTGAGGTTGGCATTGGCCTACCTCTCAAGCGTGTCCAGGTCCCTCTGGATGGCATCCCTTCCCTTCATTGTATCAACTGAACCACACAGCCTGGTGTCATCGGCAAACTTGTTGAGCGTGCACTCAGTCCCACTGTCCATGTCACTGACAAAGATGTTGAACAGAATGGGTCCCGACACCGACCCCTGAAGGATGCCACTCATTACCCATCTCTATTTAGACATTGAGCTGTTGACCAGAACTACTCCCTGCGTGCGGCCATCCAGCCAATTCTTTATCCACCAAGTGGCCCATCCACCAAATTGATGTCTCTCCAGTTTAGAGACAAGGATGTCATGTGGGACAGTGTCAAACGCTTTGCAGAAGACCAGGCAGGCGATGTCAACTGATGTGCCCCTATCCACCATTCCGTAGCCCCATCATTGAGGGCCACCAAATTGGTCAGGCAGGTTTTCCCCTTAGTGAAGCCATGTTGGCTGTCACCAACCACCTTGTTGTTTTTCATGTGCCTTAGCATGCTTTCCAGGAGAATCTGCTCCAAGATTCAGCCAGGCACATAGGTGAGGCTGACTGGTCTGTAGTTCCCTGGGTCTTCCGTTTTCCTCTTCTTGAAAACGGGGGTTATATTTCCCTTCTTCCAGTCATCAGGAACTTCACGTGACTGCCATGATTTTTCAAATATGATGGACAGTGGTTTAGCAACTTCATTCACCAGCTCCTTCAGGACCCATGGATGGATTTCATCAGGTCCCATGGACTTGTGCACATTCAAGTTCTTAACATGATCTCGAACCTGATCCTCCCATAGAGCGGGCCTAAAGTCTTCATTCTCACAGTTCCTGCATCTGCCTTCCAAGACTTGGGCTGCGTGATCAGAGCACCTGCTGGCGAAGACTGAGGCAAAGAAGTCATTGAGAACCTCAGCCTTCTCCAAATCCGGGGTAGCCAGTTCTCCCTATAGCTTCCAGAGAGGGCCCACACTATCCCTAGTCTGTTTTTTGTTTGCGACATACCTACAGAAGCCTTTCCTGTTATCTTCCACATCCCTGGCCAGACTCAGTTCTAACTGTGCCTTATCTTTCCTGACCTGATCTTAAGCTTCCTGGACAATGTTCTGTATTCTTCCCAGGCTGCCTGTCCTTGCTTCCACCTTTTATACGCTTCTTTCTTCCGTCTAAATTTTCGCAGCAGTTCCTTATCCATCCATGGAGGCCTCCTGGCCCTCCTGCCCCATTTCCTTCTAGTCGGGATGCAACATTCCTGAGCATGTACCAGGTGATCCTTGAATATCAACCAGCAGTCTTGGGCCCCCCTGCCCTTTAGAGCTTTATCCCACGGAACCTTACTAAGCAGGTTTCTGAAGAGGCCAAAGTCTGCTCTCTTGAAGTCCAGGGCAGTGAGCTTGCTGCATGCTCTTCTCACTGTCCTGAGGATCTTGAACTCCACCATCTCATCATCGCTGCAGCCAAGGCTGCCTTGACGTGCCACATTCCCCACCAACCTTTCCCTGTTGGTGAGCACGAGGTCACGCATGGCACCTCTCCTTGCTGGCTCCTCTATTACTTGCAAGAGTAGGTAATAATGCTCCATCTAGAAGGTCAGGGAAGAGCTTATCCAGCTTGCAGCATCCCATTTTCTGTGGATACTGCAAACAAAAACGCTACTTTCAAATGACAAGGCCAGCATATGCTCGTTTTTCAGCAAGTCTGCATGAACACATCAGTCAAGAAAAAAATTCCTTGGTTTCAGCAAAACATACATAATCTTCCACTTCTTTTTGCTTCAAAAGATAAATTTCTTTTCCTCTACCATAAATATAATAGAAGTTTACAGGAATGTTAACCTTCGTTTATTTTGATATAGGATCTCAATTTATAGAAGGAAGGAATAAACAGAACATAAGCCCTCTTCCCATAGAACGGGAATCTTAAATGCAGAAGAAAACCTGAGCTAAACTCAGAATCACTAGCAGAACGATTTCAATTCAAGCTAATGGTTAAGAGAAAATCTAGCACGCTTATTTATGCAAGGAGAGAGGAAAAAAAGCTCAAAAATAATAAATATGCAAAATATATAGTATACATACTACGGTAATATTAATATAATACACAAAGTCATATGCTAAGTAGCTACTTAAGAGCTGTCTTCCTGGTACCAAAACCGAAGAAAATAATAACTTACTGTCACATATCCAGGTGCTTGTAGAATTTTATCAGGTATATTCTGGGGTATATCCATTTGCATATTAATTTGATGACGATCTGGACAAGCTGCTCTATTCCTATGTATTAAAAACAGAGGTTTAGAAGAAAGCCTTCTAAACAGAGGTTTAGAAGAAAGCCTATTTTCTTCAGTTGTAAAGTATTTTGATGTGATTTACAACGGCTTAAAACACAAAGTTCATCAGCCCTCAATATTCAATTTCTGTCTCAAATAACACCCATAACTCTGAGGGTTAGACAGAAACAGCCAAAAAGCTCTTCGTGGATAAGTCTGCACAACAAAGAACACTAGAAAACTTGTTTCAGAGCAAAGCAAATACTAACATTGAATTTTTTGTTACTTGCAACAAGAGTTATCTATGCTAGAAGTCACATCTGAGAATACACTAGCTTCTTCCTTCAGGCACTACTTACAATCCAGTTACAACTCAAGAGAGTCATCATCTACTTACCCACTCCTGGAGGGGAGAAAGTAAAGCACAAACCATGTATAATTATTGTTAAAATACTAACCAAAACAATGCTTAAAAGTTCCCTCAAGTACATCTAGGCAAGTACCCAAGAAAGTGAAACAGATGCAATAGGCAACAGAAAACAAAATAATGAGGAAAACCTGGTCTGAATAAAAATATCCAACAGGAAAATTCATCAAGGAAATCGAAGCAGTCATTATCCAGGGCATACAATGCCTTTCTGCATTGGTATACGTTTCAAGAAAACTGGCTATTTCCTTACTTGCAAATCCCAAATGTTTTAAGATAGGCACACAGTGGCCTTGAAAATTTCTTATCTTCTTCAGCTTCTAGCATCTTGGCAGTAAAATCATGCAGTTCTGGTGGAATTTCAGCTTCCGCGTGCTGCAAAAAGCGCAGGATCCCAAGTGCATGACAGTCACTGTTTTCTGTGAGCAAAATGACTGACCTTGCCTTTGTATGTTCCTGATCTACAGAAGAATCCTAAAAAAAATAAAACACATTTTTAAAAAGCTTTTATGTATCCACCACTTCATAATCAAATACATTCTTCACCCATTAAAGATTTACTCACATTACAGAAGTTGTCAGACATGCTGTGCAGACGCTGACCAAAGATTCTTGGAGAAGGAAAACTGAAATGTATCACGCAAGTTGCATCTGTAATTCCCAAAGACTGCATGCAGTCATCTGTTGAAACTAAGCAGATATTTCACACACACACGTAAGATAACTGTAATACTTCAAGCACCTGAAATATTATATTACATTAACAATGGCTGTTTCCCTTGCCCCATGCATTGACTTAAAAGGTCTTTTCCCAATACACTTAAATAAAGCATTATACTTCCTCAGTCAACACGTTTCGTAAGTGTATGACAGATACAATTTAGTCTCTAATAATGAAGCATAATTCTGTACCTCATATCAGCATCACAGAATAAACAGAATTGCCCACAGCCAAGTACTTCACAAAAGTAAGACAGAAAACACTTTAAGTAACGCAGGAATGGTAACACCTTCGTACAAACCTGCAAAGCAGATGTAAGTCAATCTTCTTGCTTTTGATGTATAACATGATAAAAATTAAGTTTGAAAGTGGGTAAGAATCTTTGCTACTGTAAACAACTTGAAAAATACAACTGTACCAGAACATACGGGAAATTATTATAGAAGTCTTTAGAGTTGCTATATGATTTTAAACTGAAATATCCTCTGCAGTAGAAGATAACTCTGAGATCATGGAAATTCTTCGAAAGTATTAGTAGTTCTTTTAATTAATGCATAAAACCCCCCTCCTTTACGTTCCCTCTAGTAAGTAAAGGTTTTCGCTCTGAGCAGTTAATCCTGGAACACAGCAACAACAACAAAAAAACAAAACAAAACAAAAACCACAAAAAAAAACCCAACAAAACCAAACCAAACCAAAACAAAAAAACCCAACAAACCACAAAAGGAAAAAAAAAGGGAAAAAAGACTAGCTGTAGCAGCTGCAGCACTAACAAGTAAAGGGATAACTAGAAAGAATTCACAGGGAACTGACCCTTAGTGGAGGTGATGAAATAACCTACTGTAAGTACTCAGTACAGAACCATGGGGGACCATGAAGACATAACCACAACTAGACAAAAACACTCACCTAACAGAACAGGAGTGCCAGAACTATACTTTTTTGTCCATTGCTCTAAGATACACTTGGAATTGCTCTCTTTATGTATTTTCAAGGAAAATATTGAGTTGCTCTTCAGTGCCTGGATGACAAAAAGTTATACATTTTTCCAGTACAACAGTAACTGCTCTAAAACTAATAAACAGTGTATCTTACTAGTATCTAGCATACCTTAGCTACTGCAATGAAAGACATGGAAAAAAAAGTGAAGTTTAGGTCGCTAATATGAAAATAAAAATAATTTGAGGTTATGGAGATTAATCTTACTGATTTCCTGTATAAAAACAAACTGAAAGCTCAGATTTCTATGAGTTAATACATTAAACAGAAGCTTTCCTGCCATTAAGATGTCCTCTCTAAGTAGATTCTAACAACATGCAGGCTTCATGTTTCAGTCTCTCAGAAAAAGCATTAAAAACTCCTCACTGATCTACCCAGACTTATTTTGCATGAATGTAGTATTCTCAAAGGCTTTATGTATTTCTAAAGTTCAAGGTTCACAAATTAACCACTCCAAAATCCTTCATTATTTGATAAACAGGCATGTCTAATGAACTAAACACTTAAAAAGTAGTCCATTTAAGATATTTGAAGTTGATGTACACAAGGATTACTATAAACAGCTTCAATGCTGCTTTAGCATCAGCAAACACTCTTTTTATGTGGTGGTGGGGTTGGTTTTGATATGCTTGAAGAAATTAACCCTCAAATATTCAAGCAAAACATGTCACAGTTATGAGACAAACCAGATTTGCTTCCATTAACTATAGTCAAAGATTAAACATTCCAAAAACATGACCATTTACGTAAGAAGAATTCTTTAAATATCACAGGATCTACTGCAGCTTCTGGAAGGGAATACATTCCATGTTTCAGGATTGACATGTCTTCTCACGACATCTGAACAATCCAGTCCATATCCTTTTGCAATCCCAATCATGAACTATCACGAAAGATTTTAAGTCAAAATATCCTCATTGCTCACCACCTTTAGCAGATTCATCCCATCATCTGCATCACCCTATTCAGGCTTAACAGAACTGCTTCGAATCTCTTGTTTCCCAGTCAAATCAGACTGCACTCCTCTTACTTTGCACTGTTAGAGAACCAGTAAAGAGACAAAGCGCAGAAGAGATTTTTTCTACTGCTATGTTGTTACATATCTTCATTGCTATAATGTCTGAAGAAAGAACACTTGCAGAAGGAGTCCTAGTCTCCATCTCTGAAATGCTGAGTATACAATCCCACAAAAAAGGTGTAAAAATGGAGAATATTCTATTGCAGATACTGTTGCAGCAGTTTTATACCAGCTTTTAAGAAAATACACTTTAAGCATGCTATCTTCATTCCAACATCCTACAACTTGAAGCTTAACTGAACTCTGGTACTTTCAGAGAATGACAGAAAATATTTCTTTCAAATCAGAGACAGCTGTCTACAATTTCAACTACTCCAGAGTAGAAAGCAACAGAGCAGAACTTCTCCATATGGTGGCTTAAGTTTTCCTACACCACTCCTGGAAACAGTAAATAAAATTAAGAAAACTGACAGAACTTTTAATGGAAAAAAAGATCATCCGATCAAGTCAAAGTTCCAACCTGACAGACAGAATGTAGTGAAGAATCGAATAATGAATGTGTTCTCTGTTAGACATTCCAGTCTGTCAGGCTTTCTTCTGCTTGGCAGAAGGGCAGCATTTTAGGGCTATTTTTAGCAGAAATAATTAACTTCCAAATTCACATTCTTCCTTTATTCTCAGAATAAGAGAGCAAGTTTGTTATACTATGGCAATTAAAAAAGACCCAAACACTTTTCTACTTAAATACTTTCTTACCTCATGAATCACATCTGCTTCATTTACTGAATTAGTGAATACCAGCACCTTCTGAGGATTACTGTGGGTAAAATCCAGTATTTTGAGTAGCACAGCAATTCTCTCACTGTTCACACAAGGTTGCACAACCTAGAAACAGACACAAAACACAGGGCTGATAAGTAATGTAATCTGTACATATTTCACCAATTCTTCTTTTTAGTAAGCACTAAGCATTGCTATAGTCTACCAAAGTGAATCTAGTAAATGCTAGCTCCAGTAAGTGGTACATCTTGTCTTTCAGATTCGATTCTCCAAGAGGTATGTATAATTAAAATCCATCACATAATCAAAATCCCACAGTAAGCTTTTTCATTCATTTAGTTTTAGGTGAACCATCAGTCTAAATTTGGCATTTTCAAGTACCACTAAAAAAGCCTCACACCCTCTCGCACATGGAATAGCATTCTGCACCACCTGAAATACTCTTACTAACTGAAAAGCGTCAAAACACTGACATTTTCAGTCTTGTCAAACCATTATTTAGACTTCTCACAAGAAGTGGTGTTTTTTCAAATTCATGACACGCTCAGAATGCTTAGTCTTAGGGATTCCCCAACATTCTCAATCCCTGAATTACTACATTTTGAGATGCAGAATAATTCAGATCGCAGTTACAGTATTCTGTATTATTCTTAAAGGCTACACCACACTGACTGGAAATTAAATGAGAAGACACCTAAGAACATGTAATAACTTTCTGGAAATTTATAGGTCAAGTTAAGTTCCGTCTGTGTTGCACACAGCAGTACAGCAAGTATTTTACTAGCTCTGAATTGGGATAACTTACCTTGTAGTTCTGCCGCTGCTTGATTAACCATTACAAAATTAACAATTGTACAAACACTCAATAAAATTCTGGTCACAAACTATACCATTCGCAAATACTTCACATAAAATTCAGACTCATTTGCATAAACAATGAATTTCTTGAGGGAGTATTTTCACCATAGTCCTACAAAGGAAGGCAAAACACCTGCAGCTTTTCCAGTGACTAACCTGCAGAGGTCTTTCAAGAGTCACTTCAGTTTATACGTGAACAGTCTGAGTTAGGACTGCAGCACTACCCACTTAAACAATCAGCAACCACCTATACTGACCTTGATCAGTACAAACAGCAAAACATCTTAGTAAACAAAGTGACATTATACCCAAATTTTTACCTGTTGCACATTTCCATAGATGGAAGCTTCTTCCATAGCTGTTATCATAATATAAGGATCATTCATGAACTCCTTTGTCAAATGTGCTATGTGTTTATTCCAATGAGTTCCAACACCAATGATATGATGTGGTGAATACTCCCACTCTTCACTAACAGTGGCTTTCTTGTAATAATCTAATATAGTAAAAACCTGTAAAGGAGAAAAAAAAAAGTTTCTTTTCTATTATCTTATCCTGTTCCAGAGAGTATGTAACAACAATGGAAAGTAAACTTTTTCAGGACATTGCTTTTTCCAGTCTCAAAACCATCACCAGAGCAAAACACACATTTTACATCCCAAACCAAAGTGTTTGGTTTGAGCACTTGTATCCGATTATTTGAACAACTTCTAAAGCAAGAAGAAAGCAACAGAACAGCATGAAGCAACAGCATATACACACACCGAGGATTCTGCCCAAAGAAGAAGAAAATCTCAGGAAAATGATCTTTTCAAATCTGAAAAATACTAAGCCTAGGCAAAAGTAGATGCAAGAGGTCAGAGGCAGTCAGCAAAAACTAGGAGGCAAACAGACAGTAAGTGAACTTGCCAATGCAGTTCCCTCCTCAAAGGGGAAGTTACCATAAAATCATTTATAATAAAAGTGGGGTGGGGTTGAGGGGTGGGGTAAACCACTAAGAATGAATATATTCCTGATGACATTGTCTAAGTGACAAGCAGTTCAGCTGTGGAACAACATCAGGATTTCTGGCAAAGCACTACCATACTAAGATACTAAGAAGTATTCAAGGAGTCTGCCACACTTGTAAGAGATGTCTCCCAACACTGGCACTGTTGAGTGCCAGGGCAGGATTGTTCTTAACAATATGACATTTCTGTAACACAATGCTTTAGAAGAGCCACAATAACCCAAACATTATCAAATTACCACTTCCCTCTGAAAGCGCATCTCCTCTTTTTTCTAGCCAAGACTGATGCTTTTGAGAAGCTGAGAAGATCTTACAAAAATGGCAGATAACATGCACAGCATCTTACAAACTACCTGCACTCCGCCTCAAGAAGCAGAGGAACACAACATAATGACCAGCCTAAACAGAGAAATGGAATGCCCCACTGGATGACATTCCATCTAATTTATGACTTGCTTTGCTGCTACAAAGGCACACTTAACAGATCCACATATAGCAAATTGGGCAATTTTATCTCTATTAAGATGTTTCTCCAGCTTTTCACAGTTAGAAATACAGGCCTTTTGTCTTATCAACTTTTAAACAGGTAATATAAATTAATGATTTATTAAAAAAAAAAAATCTATGACAGTGAAAAAAGGTGTGTAAGCCTTTTTTGCATACCAATGTAACGTGCTTAATACTAACAGAAAGCATCTGTCCTACAAAGCCTGAAAGAAGCAATTAAAAAAAAAAAAAATTCTAATTCCAGTTTGAGAAAATTCCGTAAGTCAGCATTTTAAAACTGATACAATATATACATCCTCGTCAAGATGAAACTTAATGCTGCTGTTCTTCCAAGATTCTCTGAGTTGGGATCAGCTTCTCCCTTTGCCTGCACTGACATTAAGGCCCAAGGAAAGATTTTATGATTGCTTCCAAGATTATCTGATCATTCACTTCTGCCTTTCATTCTGCAGAGACTGAGAAGTTTATCAATAAAGATGGTTCCTGAACTGATGCTGTTCAAATAGCAGTGGTAAGAGGGAAGCTCCTTACACACAGATGATGCAAATCTTTAAAGTAGATTTAAAATCCCTACACTGCAACTACTGCTACTAAATTGAAAACAGAAAGCAAGTCCTTGGGAAACCATTCACAGCAAAGGAAGACAGCATAAAAGAGCAGCAGTGTAGAACAAGGGAAAACGGAGCTCTCCAAGTTAAAAAAAAAAAAAGTCAAAAAAAAGGACAATTATAGCAGGCAAAGTCAGATTTAACAGATGACATCTCCACCTTCCCAGTGCTTCCTTCTGCCAGAAGCATAGAGATATGTTTTTTTTTTTAAATTCCTTTTTTTTCCTCAACCCTACCACAGGGGTTCAGGAAACTTGTTTTTTTTCCAATATGTGCCACTGTTATCACAACTTGTGCACAACTGGAACAACATTTTACAAACTGAATATATCAGCCATTTACCTGTTCAGCAGCATCAGAGAACAGCACCTCCATCTCATCAAGAACAAGATGGCAAAGTCGACAAAATAAATTGTGATGTTCAAACAGTCTCAGGAAGCTATACGGTGTAGTCACGATTACTTCACCTACAAGTAGGAAGAAAAGACTGTTAACATAAACTTACAATTTGAGAGAATATTAGTAAGATACTAAAGGACCTGGTAGTTTTATTAAAAAGGCTACATTTGCATTTCAAGATGCACCATAAGTCGGGAGGGTTTTTTTTTTTTTGGTCCTTTTTTTTTTTGTGGGGTTTTTGTTTGTTTGCACTTATTTATTTATTTATTTAATATCAAGAACACTGAACTCCATTTTCTGACTTTTGGTTAACAGTCACTTTTAGTTTGCTTGCATTTTTCTACCCCTGCGTGTATTCGACACCTGAGTGGGTAAAACTCCGAGTTTTTGCAAGAGTGAAATCCATTCCAAAACCTAAACACAGGACCACACAGACTGTGAAGAGAATTAACTCCATCCCTGACAGATCCAGTACCTTTGTCCAGCAATGGATGCTCATGTATCAATAAAGCTATTATAGATCTGGTTCTAAGTCAAGTCAGTCCACGATTAATCCTTATGCAGCATGATCTTCAGCAAAATCATACCACTACTTTGGTTCAAAACTGTTATTACTCAAAACTTACCAAAAAGATGCTGAACATACAGATATTCAATTAGCTTTTATACCATGTAATGTTAAATAGCACTACTAATACTTCATGTATCACTACAGAATTATACCATTAAAGAAACAGAATTATCACTTAATAGAACAAGAAACTTAAGCGTAAATTGCTTCTTCCACAATTTTCTGCCATTAAAGCAGCCCACATTGTTTTCAAGCATAATTGAGATAGAAAATATTCTTACAGCCTTGTATTTTCACACTGCTAGCTGCAGCTTTGTTCTGCCCAAGTATTATCAACATCGGATGAAACTGTCTGCAGCATCTCTCGTATGTTTTCAGCAGCTCAAAAACAAGTTGTGCCTTCTTCCACCCAGGACATAAAATAAGTGCTAGTGGCTACACACATACATACAAAATTTTATGGCATAGTATTAGACAAGAGTTCAGAATCTTGTTATTTCCAGAGGTCCCTAACAACCTCAGTAATTCTGTTTCTGTGATCTAATACAATTTAGAAAAATGAATTACAGTATTTAGAACAGCCAATACAATTTTTAATTGAATTACTACGTACTATCCCCTTTAAGCAAAGCTTCATCAAGTATCAAAGTGACATTAACCACTTGTTAGGTATTCCTTGATAAATAAGTTTCAGACTCCCACATTCATGTGGTCCACCTCTGTGGGAGGGCTTACTTAAACTGGCAAGCATCATAAATTACAGAGATCACCCACTAAGTTCCCATTAAATGTGTACATTCTAAACATGCACAACCTTTCAGATCATTATTCTCCATCTGCACATCAGAAAACCTGTTACTACTCCAACATATACATACTCCACTCTTGTTTGTCAAGGCTTTGTAGCAACTTTCCAACTGCAATAAAGTAAGTAGTGGTGGAATATATATGAAAGGATCATTTCCCTGATATGAGACGGCAACTACATCACATCCTCGAGCTACTGAAGGCCAACAGTAAGACTCTGTGAAGTTAGGGCCTAAAAATTTTTTTCGAGCAAGTTCCTATAGAAAGAGAAAAATAAGAGTTCCACATGAAAAATGCGTACTTAAAACACTAACAAAACACAACATTTAAGATTTAAAAGCTTTTGACCCACATGATATATGTCCTTAACATGCAATATAAAAAAAGTTATTCTGGGTTCAATGAATTATATTAAAATCTGAATCTCATTACTTGTGCCAGTGGTTGATATACCAGAAGAAAATACGCACAATTCTTACAGCATCTCTCTGAAGCTTCATTTATTCAACCACAAAAACTTCCTAGACATTCCTCCATCAAAACTGGGGTACGATACTAGACCTGAAAGAGATTCAATCTAATATATTACATTAGCATTACCTTTTTGAGCTCATGAAAAAGTGGTGCTGTTTCCAGACTTGATGATGGCTCAATTTTGTTGCTAAGAAAGATAAAGTTTCTTTCTTCACTAAGATTTTGAGAACTCTGAAACCATCATAGATGACAAAGGCAACACTTAACAAAACTGTTTTAGCTTACATATGACTAAAAAAGCATTTGTTGTATTTAAAAAATGGTATTTTGATGAAAAATAGCCAAAGAAACTGTAAATATATTTAAATGACTCTTACATATGGCCAAGTTATACAGGCTGGTGGAAAGACAAACACTCATTATTAGTTATTTCTTATAGAAAGATTTATCAAGACCGTCTCAACACAACGTCTTAAATCACTTAAGAGAATGCACTAGATATTCTGTGTACAGCTAGGAATCAGCTATAACAAAATCAAAATACAATTAAAAAACGACTAGTAAAATTTCCTGTGGTGAGTTGCCCTTGCCTCACAGCAAAGGACCCACACAGCCACTTGCTCTCTCCTTCTCCTCTTCCAGAGGGACAGGGGAGAAAAACAGTGAGAGTGAGCAAGAAGATTCCTGGGTCAAAACAGACAGAATTGTTACTAAATTACTGATACATGCAAATCAGACTCAACCTTAGGTTAACATCATTCGTTGCCAATTAATACCTGAGTACTGATTTGGTTATTGGAAAACAAACCCAAAGAAATAAACATTCACAGATTTCAGGAAGACACCTTTCCTCCCTCCCCTGCCAGGCTCCTCTTTTCACTAGTGCAGGTTATACTTAGCCCCACCACTGAGGCAATGACTATTGCAAGGCTGGGACTGCAGTCAGAACATAGCAGTTTCTCCCTGTTGTTCCTTCCCTCTCACTTCTTTCATCCACTCCAGCATGGGTCCTCCACAGACTGCAGTCCTTTCAGGCACACCCACTCCAGCATGGAGCTCCTCCTACTCCTCTGACCTTAGCACTGCCTCCATTTCCTTTTTTTTTGTTCCCTCACCTTTATTTTTTGCCCTTAAACATGTTTTCACAGAGGTACCACCAACTTTGCTGGTTGGCTCAGCTATGGCCTACAGTGGGTCCTGTCACTGATGCAGCTGGAATTAGCCCCTTACCTCCTTCCACGAAGACCACACAGAGACCAGCCCCGCAGCCCCACCACCACCACAACCTTCCACAAACACACAACACATTTGCATAACGGAAGGTAAATGAAAGTCCTTGAAATACCTGTCGGTCATCTTCAATTACATGTGTCTTCAGAGGATCAGAATTTAAGCACTGCTGAAGCCTGAGAAAAGCACGCAAATACCAAATCCAACATAAATGCAAAAGTAAAATGTAATTTATATTTATATAAATATCACAAACATTTTAGAAATATGTCATGAAGCAATTCACTCAAAATATTTTTGATGTTATTACCTATGCCAAGGAGAAAAACCCTTGAACATGAAAGAAGAAATCAGACAGTACCATTTTCAGAACAGAATTCAGTATTAGCTTTCTGGCATGTGAAAATAATCCTAATGATTTTTTTTTTTTTCTTTTTCATTTTAAACACGAAGGTAACTGGTACATTCACCAACTTTAGAAGAGAATGAGACTGGACTATAGAATAGTTTGTTAAAGTAAAAAAAAGGACAATACAGCTTTGCATCAGTTAGAAACTGCATTAAAAGAAACAGGGCTTGGGTTCGTTACATATTAATCAACTGACATGCACCATAGAAAAAGCTTTGCACAAATCACTTCATAGTCATATTCCATTAAGTTTGAAAACTTCAGAAACCTATTCATAAAAGAATAAAGCAATTTAACACATTTAGTTTGCAGAAAAATACTTCCCCATCACATCCTTGTTATCAAAGCTATTGTCTAAAAAGAACTGCTATTTTAATTGTAGTCTGGATAAGTATCAACAGCTTCAAATTTCTTTAATCCCTAAAAGCATGTGTATGCATCTTCTCTTACCCTCCACCCTTTTAGCTGCCTGAGAATAAACTGGAAACATACTACAGCTCCTAATTCTTTGATTACATAACCACTTAAAAAACGTAACATACTGCACCGTACTTGTCTCTGTGAACTTCTGTATATTCCTTGAGAGGCAAATCTGGAATTGCTTTGACAATCTACCAAGAAAAGGCAAACACTTTTTAGCATAAAAGTACTGTTCAAAAGTAATATTTTAGAAATCTTTTTTCTTTATTGAGTTGAACGTGGTTTTCCTACCTAACTCTAGGATTCTCCAAACATTTTGGAGAATTTCTGTACAAATTTTGTCTGAATAACGCAAGATTTTTTATGAAACAAACTTCAGAAAGCCGTCTATCTTGCTACACTACAGTATTTTCTTAACTAAGAATCAAACATGCAACGAGAATATCACCCACATAAAAGAAAAATTAGCTCATGGTCACATCTCAAGCAACAGTCATAACTGGAGACCTGAGCTAGTATGAACACACACCGATTACTTTTTAAACCTTTTCATTTTTACAACAAAAGAAAAATCATGGAAATCCTCCATGCCACAGATGGGAGGAAAACCAGAAACAGGTTACCCAGTCCACACTTACAAAAACAATGCACATGAACTTAAACTCAACAACACTACAAATCCTCAAGGGAGTAACCAATAGCAGATACAGGATTCACAGTTACCCTGAAAATGTCTGGTTCTGAACAGGGGATTTTCTAGTGTCCATCACTAGTTACCAGTCACCAACAGACAAGATCTGACTTGGTCAAAGATATGCATCACTCAAGTGGCTGGTAAAGGTACCTCAGCTGACTGTTTGCAGGAGGCTGTAAAGGTAACCCTGCTCTGCTTCTTTAAGAATCTACGCTACTACTTTCCTCATCATTCTTACAAAAGTGTTTTAATAAGGTATACAGTTTAAGTTCAGGAGTGGTTGTCATCCTTCAATTCTCAGCACAGCTAAAACATAAGTTCTGTACAACTCCTTTTTCCCCCTGACCAGACAGTAGTAGTAGCTCCACTGCTATCATACAAGCAAATTTCTCCTTTAAAGCATCTGGAAGAGGACATGGAACAGCACACGGGCTCTTTGAAAGAGCTATGATGGCATACACTCAACAGTGATTACGCGCCTAGAATCTATCAGTTGATTTTCCTTTCCCCCCGTGGACATTGTAATAGCTCCAGTTGTGCAATTCAGTACACAATATAATGCTCAAGAATGAGCACTGACCTTTTGAAAGTGTTTCAGGAAAGAACAGCAAGCAAAAAGAGAAAATAGCAATAAACTAGATTATATATTTGAAGTATTACACAACTCAACAAGTCAGAAAAGACTCCAAAGACTGTCTACCATGGTACAGCATAAGGACTGTTTTGTTTTCAGGGTACCATTGACATTTACATTTTTATATATTCAGAAAACTGTGTAATGTAGACAACTATCATCTTCATAAAACTACAGCAAAGGAGTGCAAAAGGAGACACAAAAATGTCAAGGACTGTAGAACATTTTTTTAAGCTTCTGCAATTAAAAAACTCCCCAGAACTGAAGCAGAATATTCTTTTTACCTGTATTGAGAATTAGTCCAGTTCCTCAGATCTAAGTTGCACAGAAGAACAAGCTAGATGACTACAGGATTCCTAAGCTATCCTATGGGTTTAATTTAGTTCATCTTTTGACAGTTCAATACAAAATACAGTATTTACCGGCGCACTGTTTTCATGTGGATCTGCGCTTAACCTTTGGCGTGTGCCTTCAACGGAGGAACTGGAAACAGCAAGACCTAGCAGAAATAAAAAATGCAGATACGCATTTCTGATTACCTCAACACATAAAAAGCCAGCATTTTTTTTTACAGTGGGTTACAACTGTCTTGTTTAGTTGTTTGTATCATTTCCCAATGGCAAAAGAACAACCAAAAAAATAGTTATCTTTACGTAAAGATAACTGTGCAGATGAACTGAGTGGACACGAGGATGGAAGATGGGAAGTTGCATACTTGTAAAAAGACAGACTGGAATCACTGTGAGATAACTCATGGTAAACACTCGTGTTAGAAGTAACTCTGCTCAAATAAATCCACCAAACTCAGAAAACCCCAGTAATGCATCACTGATCAATGTCACAAGTAATTTCAGTAATATCCAGTGCTATTAAGCATATTAACTAATGCCAGTGTCACTCAACCTTGGCTTTCCTTTGCCACAGAGTACAAAAGCTTTACAGTATCCTTGCATCTGATATGATCATCTTTGCAAATTTTGATATATAAGCACTGTTTGTCAGCACACCATTGGATCCGGCTGATGGATTCGAACCAAGACAGTAGTTCCATGTTCAACATACGCAATTAAAGACACATGATGCATTGCTTGTTTGACTGTTTCTCCCACACATGTTCCCACCTGTTCCAAGATCTGTTGGTATCTTCTCCTGAAATAGCACTGGCCTGAAAGCAAGCGTAGGACTAACAATTTTCACTGGAAGACTCTCAGCATTTAATGATGTTTGATTCTCCTGATAATCTGTAGAACTCCTTGTACTGCCTTCAGCTTCCTCAAAACGAGCAAAGTTCTTTGAGACAAGATCATCATTAACGCATACCTAAAAAACGCAAGATCTTTACTGATCAGCATCAACAAACAATAAAATACACCACCACATACTAGTTTAAAATTTATGTGAAGCTGTAAACAACAGTGTTAAGACATAAGCAGTATCAGTGAATGTGTTCTGAAGAATATTAACTCCGTAGTAGGAAGGTCAGTCGTATCTTCCTGTACATTCTCTAAACAGATGTTAATTAGCTGTTGGTTTCATGCTACTGCCTTAATTAACATTTTCTATAATCCTTAAAAAAAAAAACAAAACCCACCCCCACCCCCCCCCCCCCCAAAAAAAAAAAACCCTCAACCAACGAAATAACAAACAACCTCTAAGTCACTCACACTGGTTTATTGCTTTCTGATTCAGTGTGCACCAAATTCTGGCAGAATGAAGGCATACCAAACCTAAAACTTCAACTCCACTGGCTCAGAGATCAGTAACAACTGGGATTCTGATCTAAGACAAGATACTAAAATTAATATGTACCTTCAAAGTTCAGACCATGGCTCCAGTGTTAAAAGCCTTGGTAAAGCACTCCAAGTAGAAGCAGTATTCACATACATTCACTTCTATCTACTATACAGCTGCTTAAGTCTGACAGCTACACCGGAGATTTAGCACAAGTACACATTTTGGCAAGTGGAACTAGGTTTGGTTTGGTTCCCCCCAACCTGCAAAGGTTTGAGGACTCAGTCTTATGCAACAGCAAGCGTGAACTTCTATTTATTTTTATACTGCTATGCAACTGCCTTACTGAAAAATCTTTAACCATGATACTACAAAAAGGTGCAAAAGTACACTAAATAATTCATAGTTGTCCACTTGAAGTACTTGCTTGACTCCAACTGCCTGTCAATACCTTCCAGAAAGAGATTCACACTAAATAAAATGGGATTTCTGCCTCTTGGAATTCCTCCAGAAGTTTACAAGCAACAGAAGTATAAATCAAAACTGCTAATTAGTTATGACTTAGGTTCTACTGTATCTGACTGAAATTACAAAACTCACTTGCAAATAATGCCTTTCAGTCTTAAACAGCAAAATTACAACTTACACAGCAAAGTGCGTGAACAGGTTTGTAGATAAGCACGTATTTTACCTTTTCATCTTTTATCATCACATAAAGAAAAACATCGAATGTGTTATCTTCTACGGCACATAACTTGGCTTTCATATGAGTAGTGGCTAAATACAGTAATAAACACAAGAACAAGTACAAAGATTAAACGCTAATCGAATCAGCAGTATTTTTCACTTGTACTTTCCAAGACAGACAAAAATAGAAATAACAATTAAACGCGTAACCTATTTCTTTAGAGACGCTAGCACACACGTAGTAACTTTTAAATGAAAAAATAAAGAAACACAGCAATAAAACCTTAAAGATATAAAAATGAAGTTTGCCTTAGTCTTTGAAGGAAGATTGGTTCTACACTAAATGTCTTAGTTTATCTTTTAGACTCTGACAAGCTGTAGTACAAACGAAAACTTGATATTTACTTTTCTTGAAAGCAGTTATATTTGCACAATTTTACAGCCTGGCCAGGCTCCTCATTCAAGCAAAGCAAGCTGATAAAATTCTGTGTGTAAATTCTGAAGCACTTCTGCATACAATAACGATGGGCTAGCAATCATAAAAATGTATGTATTACTACTTGTTATACAGTTTGGGAATATCGATAAAGCTATTGCTCCCTACTAACCTTTACTTTGCACAGTGACACGTAAATGGGAGGGGAAGTAAACAGTAAGAATTGCTATGTCCCAGTTAGTTTGTGAAATTATCAGCCCAAAGATCCTTTACTGCTTTCATAAACTCATCCTCTCCTTCCCAGATATGTTTTATGTGGAGTTTGTCCTACTTGTGAGTAAGCAGGCAGTTTTTCACATTGAAGCATGTGAGCAGAACAGAGGGCTTGATATGAAAAAGACTGGATAACCTACTGAAACACCAAACATGGGGACAAGAACAGACAGGAGAAAAAAAACAGTTCTAGCTTACTAAGTAACTACTTGCAGCTCAACCTATTTGTTAACAGCTATAATAGATGCTCCTTTTCTGACCTGGTGCCTACATCCTTATCAAAAAACAACCGAATGTGTAAACTCCTAAGCCAGATCTTGCCATCTCTGTACAAAACTCCCACTGTGATGCTGAGTCAAAGATATACGCTGAACACACAGAAAGGCTCCACTGTTCAAAACAGATGTTACATGAGTGCTACCTGCTACGTTATTTGGCCTGTCCAAGAGCCAGACACCATCTAGCCAACTACCAAGATTTATGCAGCATGGAAGCACACACTACTAAACACGCAGCTCAAATATTTTTGCCTTATTCAGTCCATCCAAAAACCTGTATGTAGTTGCTTTTTATTTTTAATATACAACATTCTTAAATATAATCAAATATATAAACACAAGTACTACATTTCTCTAACAGTTAATTTTTCAAAAAACAGAAGTGCCAATTATGATTTCAGCAGGTTTTACTTACCTTTGAGAAGGTTCTGAAAATACCAAGTAGCAGCACTATCCCATCGTTTGGCTGGTCTAGGAAAATAAACACAACCAGTTATCCTGCAGCATAAAAAATTAAAATGATAGTTTTGAGGAAAAACAAAAAGCAAACAAACTTTGGGATCAGGTAAAGAAATTATTTCAAGCCATACCAGATCTTAAGAAGCACACCGACTAGACACATTAGCAGACTCTTCCTACTTAGAATGTATCTTCAGTCTCGATAATATTTTTTCAGCTCATTAATAAAATGAGCTGATGAAAAATTACTGGATATTGCTTTGTCAAGGTACGATGGCTTACATAAAATATGGTCACAAATGAAACAGAATAACCCAAAAAGAAGGGAAGAATCCACTTCTGCAACGCATTAATAGATATTGAGCAATTTTGAACAAGCATTTAAACACCGAAGACTGAAATGTCTGCAGCAGAAAATCAAGTTCGCTATTCACCATTTTCTCCAACTTTAAAAAAGTGAATCAAATGAAGAGCACCGTAAACAAAATGCGTCAATTTACTACTTTTTTGGGTAATTCCCAATGATGGCCCATTGAAAACTTACACTATTCCTATCCAAATGGGCTAATACTTATTTTGTCAGAATATTGGAAGTCAGACACTAATTTCTTCCTCCAAACAAGAGTATAAAAAAACCCCAAACCAAACCAACAAAAAACCTGCGTGACCACATGTAGTTTTGAATATTCTTTAATGTCACAAACCAAAGCAGCTTTCTTGCTGCAGAGCTGTATTTCCCAGTGATCTAATCATGTCCCTCTCAAGCTGGCAGGATCTTTGACAATAGCACCCTGTAACTCAAGGATACAAAAACATTTTTCTTTACCACCAGACCCCAGTGAAAACCTTTTTCCTCACTGTGGCTTTGCAGGACTAGAATACTGACATGAATCTAAGGAAAGCACAACAGGAATCCAAAATACATTCAGGGGAAAAAAAAAAATAGGGAAACCAAAGCTACAGGTATAGAACTTTAGTTCAGGTAAGCATGTAACTACCACACACACAAGAAAAGGAGTCTCAGAAGTAAGATGAACATCTGTAAGGAACAATACAGAGGGATAGATTAGATTAGTAAATAAGTTTCAGAAACTTGAATAAACTTCCACAGGTTTTTAAATAAATATCAAAACAGATGAATGACAAAACCCAAACCATTAAGGAAGAATCGTTAAGGAAGCAGTTCTGTTTAAAGAAACAGCAACTAAAATTTGGAAAACTGGTTTTATGTTCTTCCTGAAACACAATCTATTCTGGGGAAAAAAAAAAAAAGAAACTTCACACTTAAGATATTTATGAACAGAATACATTTATTAAGCTCTACTTACACAATTTTTGCAGTCTCTTCACACAAGTCGATACGCAACGTCACTGGCCTTGTGCGATACAGTCTACACTTTTTTGCTCTATATGGGAGCTGCATAAATGCTTCCAGAGGCACTCGAATGCTTAAAACCAAAGTGGAAATAATCTCATTTTACAGAGCAGATATTACTCTCCAGAAGTCACTGTGTCATATACACCTTTCTAATACACACACTCTTTTGCATTTGTGCTCATTTTCTTAAAGAATTTATTCTTTATAAAGGTATCGCTAGGACATGGAGCTGCTGGAGCAAGTCCAAAGGAGGGCCATGAGGATGATAAGGGGGCTGGAGCACCTCCTGTATGAAGACAGGCTGAGAAAGTTGGGGCTGTTCAGCCTGCAGAAACAAAGGCTGTGTGGAGACCTCGCAGCAGCCTTCCAATATCTGAAGGGGGCCTACAAGGATGCTGGGGAGGGACTGCAGCAACAGGACAAGGGGTAATGGGTTTAGACTTAAACAGGGGAAGTTCAGGTTAGATATAAGGAAGAAGTTCCTTGCTGTGAGCGGGGTGAGGCGCTGGCGCAGGTTGCCCAAGGATGTTGTGAATGCTCCATCCCTGGCAGTGTTCAAGGCCAGGCTGGACAGAGCCTTGGGTGGCATGATCTAGTGTGAGGTGTCCCTGCCCATGGCAGAGGGTCCAAGCCCATGGGAGGGGGTTGGAACTAGATGATCTTAAGGTCCTTTCCAACACAAACCATTCTATGATTCTGTGTTTCTACATTAATCTTATCCCTTACACTTAGTCTGGCTGGAGACATTTAATAACAAGCAAGACACTGTATACAGTGATCCATATAAAATTACATTAAAAAAATCAATATAAAATTATAAAAAAAAAAATCATATAATTACACTTTTGTATGTAACTTTTCTTTCTTTTTTTACAACGAAAAAGCAGCAAATATCACATTTACTTCTAGTTCAAAATATCTTAAACTCATGGCATTGTCAAGTTGTTTCCTAATACTGCCACATTCAACTTAAAAGCATTATTTAACTTCAGATTTACTTTAAAATACTTCAAATAAGCTTTCTTATTTTAAAATACTTCAAATAAGCTTTCTTATTTTAAAATACTTCAAATAAGCTTTCTTATTTTAAAATACTTCAAATAAGCTTTCTTAAATTTGTGGAATGCTACAGAAAAACTTTTGGTAAAGCTTTTTGTACTCAAAATTGCATATTTTATTAGGGAAATGAGCTTTAAATCTAGCCAAGAGCTGGAATAACTACTTTTTAGAATGCATTTTTCAAGGTTTTAGGAACAGCTGGTTTCATAGTGGTTTTATCAAAAACACAGAACCTGTGAAAACTCACTTTTTTTCACCATGACAGACCGTCAGCTCTCAGTAAAAAAGTCAGAAAACCCACGTATTTTTGTCTAGATCAAAAGCTGGTTCAGCTATACATAACCATTTTATAAGGGAAGAAAATATACAGAGATAATGTTAACTAGCAAACCTACATTTCAGTTATAACAAGCTGACATTATTTCTATTTTAAATCTTTAAAAAACCCCAAAGCTTACAAGAGAAAGCATCTTTACAAATTCACAAAACAAAGATTGGTTTGCAACCACACTTGCAAGGGCCTATCATACTATCAGCAGTTTCTTGTGGACCCAACCCACACTTCAATTAAACCAAAGCCTTGGCACTATCAATCTAAATAAATATTACCTGTGTGCATTAACTAACAAAAGTATTTCAGTGACAGTGTAAAAAAACCCGAACACTTACTCCTTCGATTTAACAAAAATGTATTTTGCATAATCCACAAGGAAACATTCCGCTTGATACTGATCTGTACAGTACATGACTGACTTAATAACTGCTCTACACCAACATTTGAGTTCCTCACTGAAAACCACGCAAACCTGAAAAAGAAGAAGATAGCAGGTTCTTGTAAATGGAGAAAAATTACACTCAAAGGTTTTTTTAGAGGCAAGAATATAGTATTTATTATACAGCCCTCAATTTTGACTTTAAAATGCAAGCATCACAGCTTATGCAATTTTGAAGTTTACAGATAAGAAGATACAACCCATATAAATGCCATTACCTACTGTTCTACATAGCAATATTCAAAAAGATTAATGTGTATCTTGGATATTTTATACCCAGACCAATGTAAGTAACAAATTATTTCTACCTGCAAAATATAGCAATGATTTTACCTGGCCTTCTTCCACTGTTACTGGCTTTACTTCATCCACATCTTTGTAAGATTTATCATAGAACTGATTCATTTCATCATTCAGTTTTTTATATGCCACTTCATCGACTACGAAAGGCCCACATCCTTTCATAGTAACCCAAAAGCAACCTGGATCTTCAATCTGGGGCAAGGGGTAGATAACAAGCATAATTAGCTCCTGCTATAACAAAAGGATGTTTTTAAGAATCTCTAAGCAGCAAATGTAAAAATAGAATTTAAAACCTTTAATGAGGCATCCTAAAAATTATTGTAACCGATACTTGGCATACAGACAAAAATATCTTTCAACTTCAGACCATCAGTTCATTAAATGACTTCTTAGCTTCCAAATTTCTTCAGCACCGCAATTAGAGCCTAAAAGGCAGTAGTAGCATTACCTAAACTGGTTAAACCAAGCAATGGGTAAAGTGCAAAGACATTAAGCTTTTTATTTCCATACTGTCCTCAAGAAGTATGTTTAAAAAACCTGAAACACACATCAAACCCCACCAAGGGACTCTTCTTCATGCTCAGAGAGTCTAAAAGACAGTCAGTTTTTTTAAAACTGGATCACAGCTTTCTGCTCAGCATTCATAAACCTTCATATCCCAGCCTTTCAGCTGATTTAGGTTAATCCCAGTAGGCAGCTAAACACCATGCAGCTGCTCACTCACTCCCCTGCAGTGGGATGACTGAGAGAATTGGAAGTGTAAAAGTGAGAAAACTCATGGGCTGATATAAAATCAGTTGAATAGGTAAAGCAAAAGCCGCAGATGCTAGCAAAGCAAAATATGGAATGCATTCACTATTCCCTATTGGCAAGCAAATGTTCAGCCATTTCCAGGAAAACAGGGCGTCATCACACATAATGCTGACCTAGGAAAACAAGTTTGAGAACCACAGACCCCAGGCTTTCCTTGTCCTTCCCCACAGCTTTTATTGCTGAGAATGACATCACATGGTATGGAATATCTCTTGGGTCAGCTGTCCTAGCTGTAGTCTGGGAAAATTTTTCCATGATCTTTTGTGGAATTCAGTAAAATCTAGTACTATACTACGCTTCCTTTAAGATTATGCTGCACATCTTCCATTTTAGGTTTTAGCTGCATCCCTACCACCCTCTTCTGAGATTAAACCAATATAAACACCTAGAAAAAAATGACAAAAATGTATATGTTCCATATACAGCCCCATACGCGTACAAAGTCCTGCTGAAGGGAAATACAGAGGCATCATCTTATTTGTAAATCTGGCTTCTATAGAACTATGCTGAAATAAACAGCAACCCTTAGGACTTTAAAATTTGCTAGCATACCTTTAATACAAAGACTTCCATGTTTTTCAGATAGTTTTCCTCCAAACTACTGTAAAAGAACATAAAATGTTTAATCAACCATTTTTAAAGCCGTCATTTGTTTTGAAGCATATTTAAAGAGCACACACCTAAAGCAAGCCTATGGGTTTTTGCTACTTGTCCCCAGACACACTACATAAAAAGCAATACATCTATATTACGGTTATAACAAGCAATATGCTTTGCTAAGACATTGCACTAATTATTCCCAGTCTGACACTACAATTAAATGTATTTAGAACCTTTGTATCATGCGACAGAAGCATACCCTAACTCTGAAACACTGTACTATACTATGAGATATATAGTGCTGCCTTAAACATTTCAAAAATAAAGACTTTCATTTTAGGAATAAAATGTGAGAGGAATAAATAACCTCTCCTGATCTCTCTGAGAAGTGCAAAACCAATAAGTGACCTACAGAATCACAGACTGGTTCGGGTTGGAAGGGACCTTAAAGCTCATCCAGCTCAATCCCCCTGCCACAGCCAGGGACACCTTCCACTAGACCAGGTTGCTCCGAGCCCCTGTGTCCAACCTGGCCTTGAACACTGCCAGGGATGGGGCAGCCACAGCTTCTCTGGGCACCCTGTGCCAGCACCTCACCACCCTCACAGGGAAGAATTTCTTCCTAATAGCTAGTCTAAATAGACAGCCATACAGATAGCATACATATTAAGTTATCTGATATGACTACAATTAGTTATTATAGAAAATTTCATTTCAGAGAGCCTGCAAGGTCTCCTGTCACATTTCCACTCAAATTTTAAATTCAGAATAGACTCGTTAAAGTAATTGAGCCAAGTAACTGGTAGGCCCTGAAGTAAGAGATCCACAAGTGCTCCAAGGAAACACTACTAGGTTAAAAAGCTGCATAAATACTCAGTTTGAACATAAAGTATCACAGATAAAGCATACCCATGTAAAAGGCTGGCTCTCCTAACACATTCATAACATACCCACTTTGTCAGGAAGAACTAAGTATCAACATAAACGTTTGCTCAAATCCCCTAGCTAATGCTATTTACCTTATAAAGAGGTGTACAACAGGGCACTAACCCTCTCACCCCAAACTGCTGCCTTAAGAAGGATGTACCAGATGGTAGAAGATTGCCTGTGCTCAACACAAGCCTGACCACACACGTCTAGAAAAAACAACCAACTCACTATCCCACCCTCTCTCCCTCTAATCAGTCTTTACTTTAAAAGCCCACAGGTCACAAGCACAGTGCAAAGAGCTCAGTGAAAAGTGGAAGTCTACGAAGAAACTGTACTTTCTGCTTTGCTCCCTCCTTCCCCCAGCTTCCTTCATATTCTGCTTTAGTTTCACGCTCTACCCCCATAAAAAATAACCCGCTAACCTTAAACCACCCTCACGGCCGGCGCCCACACGCGGCCCTACTCGCGCTCCCTGGCGCTCGCCTCAGAAGCTTCCAGAAACCGCCGCTCTCGCATCCCGAGACCAGGCACAAGACGGCGCTGTGGCGGGCCAGCGGCTCGCTGTGCGGCGGTGAGGAGGGGCAGGGCCGGTGGCGGGCTGGCGTTGGCGCTGAGTTGGCTCCTTCTCGATTGCTTCAATGCGTTATTGTGGTAAAGGAGCTTTAAGTGAGAGTTAAGTTTACTACGAGTCCTGCCGTGCTCGGAGGGGCGAGGCTGGCCGAGGTGGTGCCCAAGCGGAGGAGGGAAGGCGCCGCACAGGAACATGGCGGAGCAGCGGGCGGGAGTAGCTCCTGAGGTGGGGTCGCGTCCCGCACCGTGAGGCGGTGGCAGCGGGGGCCGGTGTGGTGCGTGTGTTGCCAGAGGAAGCAAAGTCTGCAGTGGCGCATGTTCTTCAAAAGTGTGTAAAAATAGGGAGATAGGGAGAAACAGAAGTTGGTACTGCCAGATCGGAGTTCAGCTGTGATACTTAAATACGTACATTTCCACAACAGAAGTTGTAAATCCTATTTCAGGCTTAAGGGAAATGGTCACTTTGCATCTCAAGCTCTGTCATAAAGCAGCTGCTTTTTCTTTTTTTTTTTTTTTTTATTTTTTTTAATCCACTTTTGTGTGCTACCCTTTCCCTTCAGGCTTAAAAAAAGAGTGATTTAGGCCTGAGTAATATTGCACAAGGATGCATGCATGGACAAGGTGCTGACCCAAGGGAAGGGGATGAAACGCGCAGTTGGGACATGAAGCCCACCTCTTTGGGCAGAAGCCCATACTTAGGAGGGCCTCAATATTTTGAAACTATAGCTTTAATCATCAATATTTTTAACTCAATACTAAAAGGTATTCACTGTATGTTTATTCTAAGCTATTTATGGTTGCAGTTAACGTTTATAATAACTTCCTATGTAAAATAGTATGTATATGTGTATATGTATATGTATACATATTTTTTTCTTTTTTTTTCATTCAAGTCTTTTGTCCTCCGGCCTTCGAGCTCCCCCTCCTGGACCATTTTGCTTTTGTTGGTTAAAAAAAAGAAAAGTTACAGGCGTCAATCAAAGCTGGAGAGGCAGACTGCTCACTTTTAAGATACAGATTTAGTATTGAAGTAACTGGTTTTGGCACAGCAAAGCTTACAATTAAAGGCATAATGTACAGCTACATGCAGGGGTGTAAAAACTTCTGTAAGAATCTAACCTCTATCTGTGTTGCTGAATAATTTGTTTCCCAGAAATATTTTCTACTAATAGCTAGTTTCTACCACAAAAGTAAAATGGTAGAACAACTATAAGATATGCAACAATAAAAAGATCATCAAGGAAGCTCTCAAGCAAGTATAATAAGGCTGTATTGTGAAATCACAGCAATTTCAGATTACATATTCTCTTCAGTTTTTTCGTATTTCCCTATATTTTGTATGTTTGAATTAATGATCTTGAGGGATATGGGTGATGAGTGAAGACCCGAAGTTTTTAGAAGACTGAACTTTCAGTTGTTCAGGGAGCTGGGGGTTGGGAGACTTTTTACCAGGGCTTGTGGTGAGTGCACAAGGGGTAATGGTTTTAAGTTGAAAATGAGTAGCTTTAGTTTATACATAAGGAAGAAATTCTTCAGTGTGAGAGTGGTGAGACAGTGGAACAGGTTGCGCAGAGAAGTTGTATTAGGCACAAGAGAGCTTTCTGAGGGAGCTAAACAGAAAATGGTCAGTTAAAACTGCAAGTAACTTTTGCTATGACATCACCAGCTTGAAGTTACAGCTTGCACAACATCATCCTGAACCACTGAAGTTTGGCATTGGCAAATAACTGCCTTGAGCAGAGTATTCCTCTCAAGTTCCAGATAAAATGGTTCACCTGCTTTCAAGGTTTTTTGGGTTTTTTTGCTTTAAACTGACAGAGGGGAATAAATTGAGATTAATATTAGGAAGAACTTCTTTAGTGTGGGGGGTGGTGAGGCACTGGAAGAGATTGCCCAGAGAAGCTGTGGCTGCCCCATCCCTGGCAGTGTTCAAGGCCAGGTTGGACACAAGGCTTCGAGCAACCTGGTCTACTGAAAGATGCCCCTGCCCGTGTCACGTAAGACAGCTTTACAGGGTATTTTCCTTGTTTCCTCTACTCTCCATTTTAATTATCCCATTGTCTTCATGTTCAGAAGAGATAGCCAGAATATTCTGAAGAAGATTATATACCGCATAATCTTCTGCTTCATGTGACCCATGTTTTGCAGAGGTATACAAATTTCAGTAAGGTCTGCAAAACCACGAACAGCCTGAGCATGTTCAGAGAGAAGAAAAAGACAAGTTTTTTTCCCAATCCAAGTGAATACTACAAACCAATTTAATGAAAATTTTGCAGAAGTTTTTAATTGAAATACAGAACAAAAGCTGAAACAAGCTTTCTGAACAACTTCACTAGCTATTGTCAAGTCATCATACTTTCTTCTTCCAGGTAAAGAAGTTGCATCACTGCACCATTTATTCCACATATTGCACAAAAAAAGACAAAACCAACCAACCCGAAATCCCCGAGAATGCACTCTATCTGATAGATGCCTTTGTGTAAATTATCTACTTTTGAAAACTGTAGTTTTGACTAATTACTATTAGTAAAAATAATTTACGCATATCTAATATAAATATTAACTTCATAATACTCCTTTTAAAAAGTGGCTTTCAGCTAATAAATCTCTATATAAACATATACAATGATTTTCCCCAGAATGAAAGGGAGAATAGACTGGGAGATGTCAGCAGATAGGGAACAGGAGATTTTATTAATTTCTAGATGCACATTACAGTTTTTTAATGGGTAACTTTGGGAAGTATAGTCAAAGAATTCTTCTACTCAAAACATACTTGCTCTGAACTTAATATATACTTAAATTCTCAGGGAGAAAAGGACCTGTGTAACCCAGTGGACCAGTGTTGCAGCTATTTCTGCAATTAGTATGTAAGTAGAATATGATAGTAATTGTTCAGTGTAATTAGTATCAAATCACAATAATTAAGTTGATGGTTACATTAAATTTTCAGTGGCCTCTGAACATCGTAATTGGCACAACTGTTCTATTTCAAAGACTCAGAATTAGTTACATATAACTCTTAAATCGCACACATAAAATGCTTTGGCAGGACAAAGGAATATTTTCCAGACTCTTTGGCAACAATTAGAAAGGTCCAAAATTCACAGTGAATATGTATGTAATTAAAAAACTTTTACCTTTAAACCGAACTATATATCTATAATATAGATATTATAATCTGCTATTGTAATCTGAACAAGCAGAGTTTATCGTCAGTGGATTTATATGATTGTATTTTGCTTGAATATTAACATAGACAACAAGATTGTTGATGTTTTTTATTGCTATCCTGTGAAATAGACTACCCTCTTTCATGAGATCTTCAACCTTCTTATCTGTTGTCATGATTATTTTCTTTTCTCCTGTATAATCTGGATCTTCTGGATATAGCTCATCTCCTGGGGATCGGAAAAAGGTTTTAGTTATACATTGCCTAACTTACTTTTCAGCCTTTTGATTGAATGACGCTAGCAATTTTTAAATATCAGGACATGAATCTCAGTGGAAATGCATTTCACAATACAAAAGTAAACTGCCTCTAAACATTCTCAGATTTAAATATATAGCCGTAAATGTCTGAAGTGTGTGTAAGGGGACGCTGCAGTGGACATGAAAGGTGTTGATTTGAATGTTCCAGTGCTCCTGATAACACTCATATGCTATAATCACAGCCTGGTCAGACAGGAGTTTATAGAATAGGTGGCAAATAAGACAAATACTTTTCCACATGTATAAAGATAGGCTACAGTGGGACCAAGAATAGAATCTGGTGGTTTTTTGAAGTGTGGTTTGCCATATAAGTGTGTTATACTCGTGCAAGAGTGCTAATAACACATATAGAAGTTCTAGAGGTCAGTTGTGAGGAAAAAAGCATAATGAAAAGCAAACTAAAGCAGAAAATAATGACTACGTGCAGCTTTTCTTAAGGAAAAGGGAAAATGTACATGATTGTGAAATGAGAGTGAAGTAGGAGAAAGAGCAGGAGGAAAATGGGTTAGTGTATCTTTTTAGATCACTGCCTTATCATTACAGTTGTGAAGACTGATAATGCACCAGTGCTTCATCCACTTGCTGTTACAAAGACAAATGGATAACTGAAGTGAGAATTCCCACTAAAAAGGACTAAATACAAGGAGTTCTAATACATCCTTAAGATTAAGAAAAGTCAAAGTGCTAGAATTTCTTCATAAATATATTAATGGCAATTAGTTTGAGGAGTACAGAAATAACCGTGCTGTTTGATGGGATAGCTTGTCTCTGGTAGTCACCGTTATCAACCCTATTGAAGAAGGAAGCCAGACAGCACAAAACATGTGCAGTAACTACCCTTAAGAGAGTGTTTTCCTTACAGTTATAGATGGTTTATATAATGTGGCTCGAGTACGTAGCAACTCCAAGCTTTTATATATTCCAAAGAACCTTCATCTTTTTACTTACCTGGCAGTAGCTGGATGTAGCCATCTGCAGCAGTTAACATCACAGGCATCCAGCATTCACATCCCTCTAGAGCTCGGTCAGAGCTGAACTTGTGTAACTCACGGAGTGAAGAGAAGTTGCACAGCCTACACAGTTCATAGAACTGAGGTGGAGCAATCCATATTTCCTCAGATTTAAAGCGTTCAATGATTTCTGGAGGTGATGACCACTGTAAGATGAAAAGAGGCCTGGAAATTATAGTGTCATTAGCAGATAGAAAGTATCAGTAACTTTAAGCGCCAGGTCTTTTCCAGAAAAGCAGCTTGCCATAGCCTACATCTTCTCACCACAATAAAAAACATGTATAAACTATACCAAAATAATAACAAAAGGCAATCTATAAAAATTACTTTTTCCTATAAAAATAAGTAAGCTTCTATTTTACACGTAGGCATGCCAAGTTTAGAAATAGAGACTTGTTTTAGGTGCCTGTCTAAAAGTCTTATAAGCACAACCCTTAACCCCAGTGTGACTCAGTTACCGGGGGTACTACTGATGCTTCAAGAATTAGAAGTACCTAACATCTGCTTCCTATGCATGCTGTTTTCAGAGCATGAATGCCCAGCTGTTTGTGCTTAAACACTGTGGTGTTCTGTGTGTTTAAACTGTTTGTAGTCTGCATTTCTCACATGGTGGATTTGGTAAGAGAAATGTGTGCATAAGCACTTGCAGTAGATTTATGCTGTTCTTAACAAAATTCTAACAAATGTGAACTCTTCAGAAGATTAAAAAAAAGGTAAAAAAAATCAGTACAGCTCCAAAACTGGTTTTAATAATACAGTATTTCAATGTTACTTGAAATATTCCAAGTAACAATGAAAGACAAAAATTACTAGCAGCTGTTGTAGCCCTGGAGTACTCTGCATGTCACAAGGATCTCTCCCAAGCGTGGTGAATGTTCAGGGTATGATGACAGTCCTGCATTGGTACTGCACCAATGAATGGTTAAAAAGTGATTACTTATTGTACACCTTTAGAAAATACAGTAATGCAAGGTGAAAATGATCTGATACGGCAGATCTTATGCCCCAAAATTTCATATACTGCCCTGTTCTGACAGTGGTTGCAGCTGTGCGCTTTATGGAAGGGGCAGCGTGATGGCTGGAAGGAGAGGTGTGCGAGGGAGGGGTACTGTGAAGGTGAAAGCGCCTGTGTCCCTTTCTCCCATGGGAAAAGGAGCGTTATGAGGACGGCTACAGCTGAGACCTGGGCTCGCCTTTTTAACCTGTGCTAGGAACAGGCCCCACGGTTCCTCTGAGGCAGAGGCGAGGAGGAGGGCTGTGTGGGAATGAAGCAGGCTCCCTCCTCCACGTAGGCACCGGCACACCGCCGTGGCGGCCCGTGGGTTGCGAGGGAGCGGGGTGAGGCCTCGGCACCTCTTCCGGGGGCCGCTTACCAGGAAGGCCGTCACCTCCTGGCAGTCCTGCGCGGTGCGCGGCCGCCGCTCCAAGCAGCACAGGTAGAACGCGGTGTCGTAGCGCCGGCCACCGCCTCCTACCCTGCCGACGGGGGTCAGCCAGTTACTCCATTCTTGCAGCGCCCAGATGTTGGGTACGCAGCGCAGGTGCCGGCAGAGCTGCAGGAAGCAGGCCGGGTCCTGCTGCACTCGCCGCCGCCACTCACTCAGCTCCGCGGCCGGGGGCAGGCGCTCCGCTGGCAGCAGGGGGACCGGCCCACCGGCCGCCACCGGCCCTGGCCCCGGTACTAGCAGCAGGATTCCCGCCTCCTCGAACGTTTCCCTGATAGCGCAGATGCGGAAGGCGACTTCCCCCGGCAGCGGCGAGCCCAGCTCCTCCCGGTCGGTGGCGAAGAGCGGCGCCCGGCTGCTGCCTGGCGGCGGCGGCTTCACTTGGCCCAGTCCGCACAGAGGCGAGGCGGGCAGCAGCCCCAGCCAGTCCGCGGAGAAATCCGCCGCCTCCACCAGCCCCCCCGGGAAGACGTGGGCGCTGGGCATGAAGCCGCTGCGGGAGCTCCGCTGCAGAAGCAGCAGCTCGTAGTCGAAGGGGCCGAGCAGGGAGCGCGGCAGCCGCCCCGGCGCGCCCGCTGCCAGAAGCAGCGTGGCCGCTTCCCTCCAGTGCCGCAGCCCAGCGTTCATCTTGAGGGGCGGAGGCGGCGGCGGCCGGGACGGTGGCCGCGGTCGCGCTGCGGGACTGCCCGGGCGCCACCGCCGCCTGGGCTTCCGGAGGAGCCACTGCAGCCGTGGGGAAGCCTCCGCAGAGGGAACGCCTGCCCCGCCCAGAGCCGGTGGGTTCGAGGCCTGTCAGAGTTCAGTAATGCCTCAGTCCCGGTCACCCTTAAGCTGGTAAGTAGTGTCCTCGAAGAGCAAAAGCTTAAGGAAATACCGAGGGTTTATAGGTATACAGTGTATGGCTGAGAGAAACGAGGCGGTGGCTTTCAATTTACTTGAAAAACTATGGCTTGGAGTAGTTTGCACTTCCTGAGGTTTCATAGCACTGAGCATATTTACAGCTTGACAAGAAGTAAATGTTGAATAACTTACTTGGACCCCAGAGCCTTCCAGAGTACTGCCGAAGGCACTGTAGTTACAGCCCCAGGAATCAGCACAGGGTCAGGAACCAAGGACTCAGATTTGTCATGGTAATACTGCTGCTGGCCCACCAGCTGGCCTCAGGGAAATCTCCTTATCTCAATTCCATATCAAGGCATGTCGATAACCAAAATAATTTTAGGTCTTTAATTAAACATGTCATGCTCCAAGTTGTTTGAATTTGTTCTGGTAGGCTTCAAAGGGGAAGAGTATGTAGAAGCTCTTCTCTTTTGAGGCTAAGGACCTTGTTACCTGAAAAAAGGATATATTCAGGCAAGATAGCAAAACTTTGAAAAAGTCTTTTGAATAAATATTTCACTTCAGGAAACATTTTATTTTGTTAATTTAACATTTTATTTTTAATCATTTAATCAAAACTCAATCATAGATTGGTTTGGGTTTTTTTTAAATTTATAAGCAGTTTAGCAGAAGGCGGCTGATGACACAGGTTGAGAAATTTTGTAGGAATGGTATTTTCATGTAACATGGAGAATCCTCCTCCTATTCCTAATCCTGGTGCTAAATTCTGTTTGGGAAATACCCACATTACCTGCACATGGCTCTGAGAACTTCTCTTTTTGATTTTCTGTTTGAGCATGTACTTTATGCCCGGTGAGATGTGACTCACTGTAGCTGAAATGATCTTTAGAGGCAATTAAACCAGCAGGATGCTGGAATATGTCAATTGGTAAAACCAAAAATTCAGTCGAGATCTACAGAGACAGCTGGGCCAGAAGTTCATCCTGACATGGGGCTGCAGTCAGAGAATAGGTCAGGCAGCGGATTGTGCTAAAACTGTCAGAACATCAGCTGTGGTAGAGCCAGACATTATACAAGTCAGCCGTCTTTCTCCTTTCCTTCCTTGTGACCAAGTTTACAAGCACAACCAGGAGATCTTGTAACTGGAGCCTCTTTTTTCATACTAATTTAATGATTACTGCTCATCAGTGAAGCATAAAGTCCACTAATGCGCCTGTTGCCTCGTAAAAGGCATTTTGAACCTAAGATCATCACATACTTGTTTGCCTTCTGCACTCTTAGTATAGTTACCTATTTTATTGTGTTAAGTATACATATTGTTAGGAATGTGCTTTGCCTGAAAGCTGCTTTACTGGTGAAATATTAATAAACTACTGAGGTTTTTCAAGATTTAATGTCCAATGAGCTTGATGGCTGATCAAAAAGGTTTAGGGTCCATTATGTCAGATCATTTCAACATAAAGGCATATTAAGTAAAAAGTACTCATACCACTAACAAACAGCATCATTTTCAAATCTGCTGTAATACCAGCACGTTTATAGAACTGCCTTACTATGGCAAAAACGCAACGTCTGAGACCCCTGGAACATTATTTCAGAACATCTTTAGGAACATCTGGTAATAGAGGATAGTACAGATTATTGTTAAGTTTCTAAATTGAATGTTTTTGTATTAGCACAGTCTAAAGTCTCGCAAGTGCTAGTAAGTAAAGCAGAAGTATCCTGGAAAACACTTCCATTGGTTTTGCTGGTATCCACTGCTATTAAATTTAGCAGATCTCATTTCAGAGGCATTCTTGCATGGGGAGTGGAAATTGAATGTGTGGCTGGCACATAAACTGCTGTTTGCAACCTCAAACACATAGAGAATAGCAGGGCCGTTGGTAGAGAAATAGTTGTGTGGTTGTAGCATTGTTCATGACTGTTCTCAGCATCTGAAGCAGTCCTTTGCGACCAGAGACAGGCCAGTGGAACTGCAAGTTAAGACAAACATTATTCTCTAGTCTAGTTGCTGCATTTTTCCACACGGTCCTGGGGTATGTAAGGTACCTCTTTCCCCTGAGAAGGATGCCATTCCTAACCCAAGGGTCAGCATATTCACCCTGTTGATGGTGATTTCTTAACTTCCTTTCTTTATTGTCTTACAAAGAATAATTCAATATCTGTTCATGACAAAGCTGAAGTAATCTCATGCAAAATTCCAGGAGCATGTGAGTCTTTAATTGACCCAGTTCTCCGGACTGGAGGTGGCAGGAGGTTCTAAGGATGAATGCTCAGAAACTGAGTGTTTCTGACAATTGGAAACTTGGTGAGCAAAGATTGAGGGTGTGAAGTGATGTTTTATCTCCATCCAGTTTCCTACTAAGAAAGGTAAAAGCTAAGCTCTGTGAGTGTGTGTGTTCCTGCTCTCTCAAAGCTATAGCTAACTTGCTGGAGAGGGCTCGAATATAGAAAATCTCTTAAAGCCAAATTAGATGTAAGGTTATCTATAAAATATTAATATCTATGAAGTTTTAATTTCTTCATCTCCAACTTGGATGATTTCTTTTTTAAATATATTCTGCTAAAATGCAGAGTTCATCTCACTTGTGTTTAAAATCCGTACAGCATCGAGTGATTTCAGAAAGAATGGCAAATTTGAGAAAACCTGCTACTGAGGATTGGCAATCCTAACACAAGCATGCTAGTTTATTCCATTACTGTAATGTGAGCATTCAGCACAAGGGCACTCTGCATTCAGCTGGGCCCTAGCATTATCCTTCAAGGGCCAGGATGTAGGCAGGGAATTCAGGAGACTTTAGTTTGCAGAACAGTCTTCCCATAGCAAGAATTAGCTAGAGATAGGTGTGACACTCAGATGTATGAGAAGTCTGGGGGACTCAGAGGTCCCCTCCAGATTAAATGGGGGCAAAAAAAAAATTATTTTTGCTAAAAAATTAAGAATTCAGTTGCCTTTTTTGCTCCTTGTATGCCAGACCGTAAATTGTTAGCCTTATGGACCCGAAATACTTTTGTTTTCCAGATTGTTTTCAGACACAGGTTGTGCTGTATTGAAAAATAACTCCTTGTGAAGTGCTGCAAAAGTTACATTCAATGAAATGCCATGAAATTGTGGCATTGATAATGATTCTTTGTGGGATAATACTTCAGTAATACGGAGGTTACTTCAATGTTTTTCTCTCCAGCACAGTTACTGCTAATGAAAAGAAGAAAACATTGTTTGTTTAAAGAAAACAGATTGAGGTCACTAGATATATAGAAAAATTAGCTTTCTGGGGTTTTTTTTTGTGTGTGTGTGAGTGATTAGAATACTTAGCAATAGAGTGACTTAATTCCTTTTTGTTGCATCATTGCATAAATTGCAGCTCACATCACTGTAATAGTTAATTACAGGTAAAAACCAAGGTCCACCATTATTTGGCTCACATGCTATTCTGTGAGTTAGAGATGATTATACTAAGTCAGTCTTGGTTTGATTTATATGCATCTGGTAAAATCTTTGTCTCCATGCAGAGGTAGTGTGTACTGTACTATTGAACAAATTGTTACAACTTCAAGTATCAAAAAATTAAAGAGATTTTACTGAGCATGTCATCTACTTCTTAAACTGGCTTATTTCAAAATGACATTCTAAAGCTTTTAGATTGTTTAGCTTGTATAGTATCAAGAAACAGGCAGACTTAGCAAATAATATAAATACATTCGCTGTATAGTTTTTCACCTATTGTGTCCAAAATGTGAATAAACGTCACATCTAGGAAATGATGGGTTATGATTATAGCATCATTATATAGGTTTGACTACAAAGAAAAATAAAAATACAGCTACCTTCATACAAAACAATATTCCAACAAATCAAAGCAGATCAGAAAACTAGGTTACAGATAGCATTAACTGGAAATGTTTTGCTTCCAGCAGACGCATAATGGATTACATGTCTTATGCATGTAATTATGGTTCTAGTTCTGTAGCTTTTAATTACATGGATAGTTTTCACACATGTAATTTCTCACGAAACTGAGTAGTGATGGCTTATATTCAGACCACTCTCTCTAGGACCCACAGCTCAAATGTGTATTTATATATACAATTACACATGCAATTAGCATATTAGATTAAGTTGCTGAGGGAGTATCATGTTTGGTGTGTCTGGTACTTCTCAGTCATTTTATATGGTATAAATAGTTAAATATTTTCTTTTGTCTTCTTTTCCCAGTTCCACCTTTCTCACTTGTTTATGTAATTTATATATAAATTCTTCTGGATCATACAAATGAATTGCATTTGAAGTTTTTTGGTGTTTGGGTTTTTTTTTTTCCTCAAGACAATCATATGTGGCTGCATGACCTCACATTTACTGTTCTTACAAAACCCCCATGATTTTCTTAGATATGCTTTAGGCTGTGTAATTCCTTAATGCTGTGACACATCAATGAGTTCGACTGTACATGTTCTTTGAACATCTATTTGCAAAAGACAGGCTTGACTGATCATGGGCTTCTGTGATTATTTTAATACATAGTGGAAAACTGACCAAAATAATAGACGAACACATTTACAGTATGATTGTGACTTCCATTTCTTTGCACTTGAATTAGAACTGGCTTTTAGAGGATTATTTTGTTCAATTTGGTAGAGATGTTATTAGTAAGAATATAGAATCATAGAATCATAGAATCATAGAATCGTAAGGGTTGGAAAGGACCTTAAGATCATCTAGTTCCAACCCCCCTGCCATGGGCAGGGACACCTTGCCCTAAACCACGTGGTTCAAGGCTCTGTCCAGCTTGGCCTTGAACACCGCCAGGGATGGAGCATCCACAACCTCCCTGGGCAACCCATTCCAGTGCTTCACCACCCTCACTGTAAAGAACTTCTTCCTTATATCTAATCTAAACTTCCCCTGTTTAAGTTTGAACCCATTACCCCTTGTCCTACCCCTACAGTCCCTAAGGAAGAGTCCTTCCCCAGCATCCTTGTAGACCCCCTTCAGATACTGGAAGGCTGCTATGAGGTCACCACGCAGGTGACCTTCTCTTCTCCAGGCTGAACAGCCCCAACTCCCTCAGCCTGTCTTCATACGGGAGGTGCTCCAGCCCTCTTATCATCCTCGTGGCCCTCCTCTGGACTCGCTCCAACAGCTCCATGTCCTTTTTATGTTGAGGACACCAGAACTGTACACAGTACTCCAAGTGAGGTCTCACGAGAGCAGAGTAGAGGGGCAGGATCACCTCCTTTGACCTGCTGGTCACGCTTGTTTTGATGCAGCCCAGGATACGGTTGCCTTTCTGGGCTGCAAGTGCACACTGCCAGCTCATGTTAAGCTTTTCGTCAACCAACACCCCCGAGTCCTTTTCTGCAGGGCTGCTCTGAATCTCTTCTCCGCCCAACCTGTAGCAGTGCCTGGGATTGCCCTGGCCCAGGTGTAGGACCTTACACTTGGCTTGGTTAAACTTCATTATTTATTACAATAAATAATGTCACGCAATACCATGTAAATAAAAGAAAACATACAGTCCAGTGAAACAAAACAAACCAGCCCAACTGACCTGATGCTGTGGAGGCTTCAGAAGTCAAATTTCTGATATTGAGAGAAAGCATAGGAGATACTATGACAAAGTTACTGGAACTGAGCAATAAATTGCTTTTGCTAACTAGCCTCTGTGGGTGAGAGACTTTCAGGGATCCTGTAATTTCATTGGTATTTGCCTGCATGGCTTCTAGTCACGTTTCTTCCAGCGTGAAATGCTTGTGCTTGGCTGCATGAAAAGATGGAGCAGAGCCTTCAGGCTCGTGAAATGCCATGTGACTTTCCACCTGCCCACAGGTTTCACCACTGTTTCCAACTGCAGCAGCAAGCTGCCAGGATGGATGACAGAGTCCATCCTTGTTGGACCACCTTCTTCCAATAGAAAGTCACATGTAATGTGAAAGAGAGAGAAAAGGGCTGTCTTGTAAAATTGATAGTAACATGTAACAAATCAAAATATTTTTACTCTTTTTCTGTACTGAATGAATCAGAGAATGGGTTGTGAGTTCCACTCAGGGATATTTTATATTCTTTGTCGCACTGGATATAAAATACTGCCTTCTTCCAGAGAAGCTATAGTTTAACCTTGCAATGCTATTATATTTAACAGAAAGCATACTTTGCTAACATAAGATGAAGATATATTTACTACTCCCTCCATCCGTCCGTCCATCCATCCATCCATCCCCTTCCTTTTCTTGTCCTTCCCTCAACACATGCAGATAGTTTTATGTGAAAGACATTATTTTGTAATCCCACTTTTATTGTATGCTTACCATACCAAATGCCGCTCACGTGTAGACTTCTGTTTTGTCCAGATCTCTTCCTGCATTAAAAGACTTACATAATCGTATTGAGAGAAAGCATTTAGAGATCTGTAATCCACTGGTCTTACTGAATGACTTTTTACATAATGAAAATCTGTGAAGGGTAAATATGTTGACTAGGAGTTCCATTAGCACTTAGAAACAAGGTATTTCTGGAAAATGTACATAATACAAATGTTATAAGAGAAGGAAAAGAAAGCCCGTAACCAATCCTTTCAGACTACAAACAATATGCACGTGTTTAATCTGAAAGCTAGTAACATCAGTCATTTATTCAGTTTTTAAATAATTGCATTCACAAAAATATTTTCATATTTACGTGAAGAATTTTGAAACTAATTTTATTTCACATTCATAATGCTAAAGTTCGATGTTACATTATTTGCGACATAAGGAGAATCACTTTATTTATGGTTCTCTGTTAATTTTCTTAGTAAACTGAAAAATAGTGTAGAGGGGCTTTATGGTGATAGACTGTAAGTCTTGGAATAAAATGAAGATATATCACTATATTCAAATGTGGGAGCTTGAGAAGAGTGAATTTATCTAAAGAGAACTGTAATGAGAGGGCTTAGCATGTTACTTTTATTCCTGTGATTGAAATAGGGATGTTTTGTTTAGAGAAGCTTACTGACAAGCTGTATTAATATCACAGGTTTTGTTTGGCTTTAATTACTGCTGCAAGCCAAGCAGTAACCTGTAAGAACATACTTTATTTTAAGTTAAATAGTGGCAGTAACAAATTTGAATTATTCAAAATGTAGAAAACGCCACCCATGCACAGGCAAAACCAGTATAATTCAAGTCAGGAATATTTTAGTATACAGCAAATTTAATGTGTATATCCTGTGAATAAAGACAAAAGAACTGAAATGAAACAATAACTATCTTCTTTTGTACCAAAAACACAGTAACATTCTCATTCACGGATCAGCATGAGTGTTTGCATTGTCATCATGCTATTTAAATATAGAGTATTTTGAAGTTTGACTTCCCGTTTTTCACTGACGAAAATTGCATTTCCAGTCTCCTTCAAGTTGTATTCTAGTGGCGGGAAAATATGAAGACTGAAAATCTACTACAACATTGCTTTATTTTTTAATTTGAAAGAAGCATCAGTACTTTTGGGCAGTGATGGTTTCATCTTGGTTTGATATTGTGCGCTGTTGTGCCTGACCTCTGTCACATTGAGTGTACACTTGGTATCAAGTATAGGAGAGTAGGAGATTAGTGGCAGGAACATCATCCATTTAGATAGTTCCAATCCTCTCTTAGAATTCTACTTAATCTATTAATTTTAGATAGTCTAAGATGATACAGATTTTTAGGAACAAACTAATGATGAACAAATCTGCAACCAGCTGTGTCCTAAGATTTGAAAGAACATTATTTTTCCAAGGTCCAATCCTTTAAATACGAATTGTGTGCATATTCATAATAAAGCAAGACTTACATAATTATAGGCTACATATGTGAATTCTTTGAGTCCTGTATTCGAAAATCCAAATTAAAAAAAAATGCAGTGGACTGAAAATTTACAATTTACTGCCTTGCTGAAGCTTACTTTGGAAGATGAGATTACCTGTTCTTAAAGATTCTACACAACTAACCATGAATAAACACTGTACCCACTTCAGGACACCAAGATACACAGTAATGAACACTGGGTAGGTGTTACCATTTACTCATCCACCAGAAACCGGACTTGCATTACTTGGGTTTTTAGAACATGTGGTTAAGTGATCTCATTTCAAAAGGAACGTGGAGCTTTCAAGGAGCACAGAACAGAGTCCAACTTCTTGACCACTTTCCTCTGAACTAAATAAAAGCAGAGTGCAGAGAGTACAAATGCCCACAAATCCTCAAGGACTAGCAGTGGCAATCCAAATATGTACATTCTTCTGCAGCTTTTGCTGTATTTTCCACAAATTTGTTTAGTCGGGATGACTGAAGGAGATGTTCTCATTTAAATCAACACACAGCAATTATACCTTGTCTAGACAGACTGAAACAGTAGCACCAATAAATACAGGCCTGACTTTGTTAAAATGTTGCCAGGGATCCCTGCGAACCTCAATAAACTGCGTAGAAAACACATCCTATGGAATGAGTGAAATACAATAGAAAGGAATGTGGAGTCGTCTTACAAAACTGTGAATTCCCATGAGAATGGAGCTAGACTAGATTAATGTGCAGAACTTGGAATATCCTTCAGCGTAATGATAATCTATAGCCTGTAATTCAGGCCTACACCTACTGTCTTTTCTCTCCTATGTTATTTTCTTTCTCACCTACAAAATTACCAGATTTAAATTTGTCACATACTTTTTATCCCCAAATCCAGTTCTCTTAAGTTTTAAAGAATAAACTGCTTGCTGAGGTTTTTCAAATTATGTGTAGTTCTTAACTCAAAAATACTAGCTGTTAGTGAGTGTTGTCCACATCGAAGACTATAGTATCTTCACAAAACGTCTGGTTGTTACTGTTTGATAATGTGCACATAATAATCGCTGCGAAGGAATAATAAATTACTAACTCACAATATTACAGGGCGTTTGCATTTGCCCATGGAGTGCCTCATACACCTATGGCACTATAAAGTATGGACCATGCTTGCTTTATCAGGTGGTGTGTGTTCACAGTAACAGGAGGCATTTCCATAAGTTACACAAGAAACACCATCAAGCGTGGATCCTTTTACAAAACATTACGGAGCTTGTCTGCAAAGTTAGTGTCTATCCCCCCAGCTTTACATTTAAATGTTGACAATTTTATAGGGAAGCACTGAAAAATTTTATGCTGCTTTTACATTTACCTCCCTAAATTGCACTGGGAGTCTTACTGGACCAGTCTTACAGGCTCCCTGCTTCCCAAAAGGTTAATCAGACATGAGTGAGGCATTTTCATCTTTCTCTGGATTTCTGCAAAGAATTCAGGAACTGGCAGAAATGTGGCAGTACATAAAAAGGCATCAGTCCCTGCCTGCCAACATGAGGAGGGTTCCCTCTGCGTTATTAGGAAGGTCTGCTTTAACTCAACTTTTTTTTTTTTTTTTTTTTTTGCTAAAATCTGTTTTCAAAAATTACCGCCCCTGCTGTGGGCAGATTCATTGCTCCTATTTCCATAGTTAATTGTGAGATGCAAACTGTTAACTTCTACAAAAAGAAAAAGTGGAACCAGTTGTAAAAATCAGCCTTTCTGCAGGGGAAGACAAACTTACAGTACATGTGGATGAGAACTCTTGCTAGGATTTTTCTGCGTACACAACTCTCCCTTTTTTCTCCCCGGATTTGGGAAGTGATTAGTCATTCACGTACGCAATGCCAGTCCATGCACCGGGGTCTGTACAGCCCAGTCTAAATGAGCGAACAGGGTTTGGTACCAAACATAGCTTGGGCTGTTTTCTCCCTCCTTCCCCCCTCTCCTCCAACCATTAGCAAATCCAAAATAGAGGTTGTTCACATGCTTTTTCAGGGTTTTTGTCCTTCCCCTTTTCCTCCACCAAAAGAGTATTTTGTGTGTATGATTAAATCCCCTGTAGTATATTCACTTTGTAACGAAACACCTGCATTAGCTTCCAAATTCATGTTACTCTCCAATACTGTAAACAGTGACCACTAGCAGAGACTAGAGCCTGTTGAAGAACAAAAAATACAGGCTTCTGCGAATAGCCATCTATTAATAGCAGACAAATCCCTGCTATAGCCAGCAGCGGTAATACTGTGATACTTCACAGTTAACTGTTACAAGTCCAGCACATGAAGACATCCTATGCTGCAGGCTGATGTGCATCTCTTCAAACAAGAAAAAGAAACAAACCGTGCATTTTATGATACTGAGAGGCAGAAGTTCTGCTTTGTTTTTCAAAGTGGTACATTTAAATTCTCAGCTCATCCAGGTGACCCATTTTGGAATGAAAGGTGAGGTGTGAAAGAGACTGACGGGGTCACTCTGGACAGCCCCACACCACCCTAAGAGAGTTTCACCACACACACAGCCAGGATGATAGCGATAATAAGCACTGCAGAGAAAATAATCCCAGCTAGAACCTTGCTGATATCACAGAAGGATTTATTTTCCTCCACGGAGATCATGCCAATAGACGAAGCGCCCACACTGATGGTGGATTTTAGTTCAGCCCCCGGGTCTTGCTTAGCCTCTACTGTCCACTGGGGGACATTGACCTTCATTTCCATCTCGTACATCATCTCTCCTACCTGGTTAATCTCATTTTCGAGGTCTTTTAAATCCACCACGTCTATATTGTGCTCAGCCTCATATTTCATGTTCTGGACGCTCATTGCCCTGGCAGCCACGCCAGAGGTTCCCCCACTCATGCCTGTCTGGATCAGGTGCTTTTTGGGGACGTTCAGTGGGAACTCGTGGCCCAGCTCCAGCGCTCTCCTCATGTCGATCTCCAGGATCTCTAGGCACGTGGAGAAAATCACCCATAGCCTCTCGAACTCAGCTTTGTCTTCCTTACTCACGGTTTTGTCCTTCAGGACCGTGGTGAGCTTGTTCCTGTTGGCAACCGCTAGCTCCTGGGCTTTCTGCCGGGTCTTCTTGAGCTCCTCCCTCAGGTTCTGGGAGTCCGAGGTGCCGCCGATGGTCAGCACCATGTGCCGGTAGCAGGCGGTCACCTTGTTAAGCGCGTCCAGCAGCGCTTTGCACTCTTCCTTCACCATGATCCCGGCGGCGGCTGCCTCCCCGCCGGTCTGCCCTGCTGCCGCTCCGCCCGACTACCCGGTACTGGGACCAGGGAGGTGCCAAAGCCGGATGCTACCAGCACACATGGCAGGCGGTCGCTTCGCGTCGCGCTGCATTCAGCACCCTCTCGCCCGCCTCGCGTCCCCGCCGGCTACTCAGGCGGCTCCGGCGGCTCCGGGAGCTCGGGTGGGCTGTGAGGAGCCCCGAGGGCCAGGCAGCATCGCTCCCTGCCCGCTACTGCCGCTGTGCTGGGGAACCGGGGCGGATCATTCCGCACCGCGCTGAACCGGGGCTCCGGGCGTTCGGGCGCCGCTTTTTGAAAAGCGCTGAACGCTTGGGAGGGAGGAGAAAAATCAGATCAAAAGAAGGCAAAGCTCTCGAGGGCGACAGCCGACGGCTGGTTGAGGCTGTTTGGCTGGCTGTCCGCCTGTCTGTTCGCGGCCGCCGGCACTCCCGTTCAGCTCGCCCCGGCTGGGCGCCCGCGGGGTCACATGTTGCCGCGCGGGGAGCGCTCGCGGCTCCGGGCGCGCCCCGGCCCGGCCCTATAAGGCCTCTCAGGCTCCGCCCCACCCCAGGCTCCGACCCCGCGGCGGCCGCCCTGTTCCACGCTCGCTCCCCGTCGGCGCCTGGCCATTGGCTTCGTGCGGCGCCGCCGCCGTGCCGGGCCCGCCCTGGATCCTGGTAGGGCTTGGCCGGCGCGCGGAGCGGTTGGGGGAGGTGGGCCAGCAGCGGCTCTCCGCGGCCAGGGAGGAAGGGAGGCGATGATGTCGGTGTAAGTAGCGCTCCCGCCTCGGGCGCCCCGGCCCGATGCCCGGCGGCAGGACGGCTTCCTGCGGCGCCAGTTACTGGACGTGCTCTGGGAAGCTGCCGCCCGGCCCCGGGGAGGTATCGTCGGTGCCTTCCCGCCTCTCCGTGACAGGGAGGCTCGGCCGCGGCCTGCCCGCCGTGCTGTGGCGGGAGCTGTACCGCGGCCTGCGCCCGGGACGGAGCGGCGGGGCGGGGCGGCGGTGCTCGGGTCCCGCCGGCTCCTTGGCCTGGCGGCACCTCCGGCGGCGGCATCAGACGGCACCGGGCGGTACCCGCGGTCTCGTTGGCACCCGCTTTCTGCCTCGCTCCTCTACCAGAAGTGCTCAGTGCAGTGTTGCCCTTCACGTAACCCCAGGTTGGCTACGCAGGGTCAGCGCGGTCGGGTTCCGACCAGACCCCGTGGTGCAGCGCTGGGAGAGAGCTTACCGCATCCTCACTCTCACGGGGTGTTTGGGAAGGGCTGGTGTGTGCACTCAGAGTGCCTGCAGTTAGCAATTGCTCATCACCAAGCGAAGGAAACACACTGGTTCCTTGCTGGCCCTAAGGGTGCCGCACACACAGTCCTGTGAATGTGCTGAAGCACGATATAATGGTTAGTGGTGGATAGTAGACCATGCTTGTATGTACATCTGAGCCTTCTAGAAGAACAGAATTGATGGTGTTGAGTCCTCCAGAGTAAACTAAATTGTGTTGTCTACAGCACATGAGGCGTCTTTGCCAGAGTGGATTTCTGGAAAGAGAACTTGCTTGACATAACATATGCTGCTGCATATGCCTTGGTGTTTGTGGTTTTCTGATGCTAAAGTATCGTGAAAAAGATGTGAAGACATGCTCTGATGAGAAGGGGAAGCATGACTTTTTCCTTATCATTCCACCCTTGTAGTGCTGTGTGTGCTATGAGCAAGATCATTTGCTCTGAGGAAGAGTCCAGGCAGACTGCGTTTCTGGTGCTGAGCCTAGCCTGTACAGTCTTCTAAACTATGTTCCTTCTTCTGGATCTTAGTAGCCTGGGCTCCACTGACTGCTTTTTGGTTTTCTGCCTGAATTTTGGCCCTAATTCTAAGCCGTATGTAGCTTCTGCTGCAGGTTGCCACCTGTGGAAGAAACTTCTGTAGATTGCTGAGTTACTACAGAGTAAACTGAGCAGCTCTACTAATTTTTGTGTTGGAAACCTAGAAATGAATCAGTAATGCCTGTTTCCTTGTAGGAATAAACAAATACAGAAGATTTTGACCTCATTGTAAGTAAAGTCTTATAATTGCTTAATCATTGTCAGGTGGAAAAAGGATTAGCTCTGGGTTTGAATCTGGAGTCCTGTGTGACTTAACTGTTAAGCTTATTGAAAACTAAATTATGCATATTTGTGTGTGTACAGTAGCTGTGTTTAGTCTGCCACATATCACTAAAATTACTCTTCATTGTGGCACATCAGAATCTTGAAACTGCTTCTCTGAAAGTGGCTGAAAAGAGGGGAATGTTGTTTCAGGAACATGTGACTACTTAAACCTGAGGGTGGCAGCAGTTATAGTCTATATCAGATAATGCCTGAACACATCTTTAGGTGTGTCATGTGGGAAGAAAGAGGCTGTTATTTAGATTAGTTCTAAATTAAGTTCAGCTGCATGCAATTATACAATTCAGGCAGATTGTGGAAAGTCTTAAAAATCAGTTATATTTGTCAGACAGGCATGGTGTTCTGAAAATCCAAATCTTTATACTGCCTTCGAAGATGATGCCGACTAACTGCAATATTGTATTGGAAAGTTAGGATGGAGTGTAAAACTCCTTAAAAGTGAATTGGGAAGCAGCATGATGAGTAGGGAGAGATGCATTTCCTGGTTTTGTGGAAAGACTTTCTTGCAGTAGATATTAGTGACCATATTCTTCCTATTTCAGTACCCTTAAAAATGTTTGCAAAGTATTGTGATGATTCTTGAATGTCACTACTTGTTAAATCCTATATCTTCACTTTAATAGACTTGTAAGTAGAATTTTAGGTGAATACAAGTCTGTTTTGTTCAAGTGGCTGGTGAACCTTCCTTGATGGCTTGCTTCTGCAGTAAGCTCATACACTAATTCAGTCTGTGGAATCCTGTAGCCTGGGAAAGCTTGAAGCCACTGTGAAATGAGCAGGGAAAATAAGGATGGAGTACAGTGAAAATGAAACATGACATCAACCCCTTCCCTCACCCTGATAACTCTACTTAACTTCCTCCAATTACTGTTCTGTGACTTGCTTTCTGCTAAGCATTTTGCTGATAAAGTGGCTTGATCCACGGGAAGAATCTTAATTTATATAGTGGAAAAATGTTAGACTGCTATGTCTGTGTCAGGGTGTTTACTGCCAGGAAGCTCTTAATTACCTGAGGCTGGTGTATGGTGCGTTATGTAGCATCAAAACACTAGTGGTTAAAATAATTTATTTTGCTAGTTAGAAGAACTTACCTGCTGAATTGTGTTCCAGCTTTCCTTACCCTTGCTCTGCTCCCTAGAGGAGGGAACTAGTGTAATTTTACCTTGTTTCTCTTTACTAGATATTCTAGTAATGGTCTGATGTTTACCTGATCATTGCAAGAAAGTTAAGTCTTAGAGCTGGCCTGCAAGGACTTGGTTTTCCTATTCAGGTGTGCAGAGAATGGGCTAAATTCCTGTCCAGTTGTCTGGCCTAAGGACAATCTGCGCTAAGGTAAATGGGCTGAAGGGTTGCTGGCCTCAGTTCCCCTGTATTTCTGTGGGTGGCCTGTGCTGGGTCAGACCCCACATACTTGGTTTCTTTACAGACTTGCCGCTAGTCTTGGAGCTGATACCAGCCTTATGTGGTTTGCTGTGAGCAGGGGTGGTCTAGCTTTGTAGTCAAGAAATGGTGGTACCTACTGTGACCTCTGTCTCGGCAGTACAGTTCAGACCCACAGCACCCTGAATACACTGGCTGGGGAATTACACTGCTGTCTTGCCTCAGTAACTAAGAATCAAAATAACTGGCTTAAGTAAAACATTGTTTATCCTTGTATTTCAACTCCTTAGTTTTCCTTCCCATCCAAAGAAGTACCTATGCTGACACCTCTGCAAGCCTGAGCAAATGGACTTAAATACAGCTTGTTAATATTTGGAGGAAACATCCTTGTTGGACCAGCTGTCGTAGGAACTTTGTACTTTCTGTTAATGTTTTAGCTCTAAATGTTCCTTGTAACTGTTCGTGGTTCACTGACCAGCACTCTGCACTCAGTTCCAGGGCTTGCTTCTTAATAGCTCAGGATTCCTAATCTCAGAATTTAATGCAGCTTTAATAGTGGTAAGTCAAAGAATGCAAAGAAATTCAGCTACTCTGGTGGATTTCTAAACCTGTGATTATTGGGGATCTAGTCTCTGTTGCGAACAGGAGAATGCAGCTTGTTCCTAATATGTGGCTACTGACAAGATTATCTCAAAAAATCAATCAAAGTGACTGAATAAAAATGGGAAGCTTGCCTGTTGATGAGTGAGGCACTCATATTAAAATGTACTTTCTGTGGAGGAAAGAAACAGGTGACTGGACAGTCAAGCCAATATGTTCTTTGCCTTCAAGTCTGAGATAAGTAAGAATCCATCCACATCAAACTATGGTGCAAATACACTGTTAAAATAGAATCATAGAATAGTTTGGGTTGGAAGGGACCTTTAAAGGTCATCTAGTCCACCCCCCCCCTGCAATGAGCAGGGACATCTTTGAATAGATCAGGTTGCCTAGAACTACATCCAGGCCTTGAATGTTTCCAGGAGTAGCGCATCTACCACCTCTCTGGGCAACCTGTTCTAGTATTGTACCGTCCTCATTGTACAAAAATACAAAATCTGAACCTTCTTACTACCTCTTAAGAATGAGCTTGGTTTTGGAGCTCACAAGGTGGTGGGTTATAACAAAAAAGCTGCACGAGGAATTGATAAAAACCGGTCTGCCCATGCTCCCCTGTTGCTGGCACATGCTGTAAAGTCGTTGGGGGTCCCTGTCTGAGAAGGTTAGGAGCAGTGGTAGGAGGGCTGGAGTTGTTAGGCCTAAAAAGGGCTTGGGAGATGTTGGGCAGAGACAAAACCAAAATCATGAGATCCCGTGACATCTCTTAACCCTTCACTGGAAGAAGTATGTGCGTGAAGGGGAGGTGCTGGGAGAAATGAGCATCTTCCTGGAATGCTGCTGGCCCCTCCTTTCCAGACCCTGTTACATTGCTGTCAGACTGGTGTTCTGGAATCATAAAACTTAGTTTTTCCCTGCTTGCTGAGAAGCCTTAAGCTGACTACAAATTCACTGCTTTAGAATCTGATAATTCAGAGGTGTTGCTCTGACATAGTTCAGTCTCGCAGAAATCAGTACAAGCTCAATCTGAAAGGGGTAGGAATAGATGGTTTTTGCCTTTGCTCCCTTGTGGTGAGCAGGGTGCACTGGAACAGCTCAGGTGTTTTTCATACGATGCTCAGTGTTCTTCCTTTAGGGAGGGAGTAAGGGTTCTTCTGTGCTCAGAAACAGTTAAAGGTTCTTTTGTTTTTGTTTTGAGGTGAATGCTGATTTGAGGGTTGTAACCTTTGCCCAGAAGTAGAGTAAATGAAGAGTAATTGTGCAGGTAAAAGAGTGGCTGAAGTAGCAACTAGATGTTTATTTGGGCTGAGACTGGTTAAATTCCACTGTTAGATTCCTGTTTGCAGAGTGCTTTAAGATTATGCTTAGCTTTGGCTGGTTTTGTTAAAAAGTAGTGCTCTTAAAAATGAAGAAAAATTTATTTATTTTACAGAAGTGCTTTCAAGTCATCTAGAACTTGGGAACAATTGCTTCCTCTTATTTCTTCTGCAGAGCTCTACAGTTTGCCAATGTGATAAATACACATACAAACTTCATCATAAATGTGTCTACTACTCTGAGCTAAATCCACCACTGTTATCTTTGAGTAGTAAGTTGGTGCTTGCTCTGATTTTTCTCATGATTTTGCACTTTTCAGCAAGTGGTATTTGAGTTACTGGTTTACTAAGCCTTAGTTGTTACTGTTGTAAAATGTGCAAGCTAAGATGAAATTGACTTTGTCATGAGAAACTAAGGAGGAGTGAAGCTTCACAGTGTTGTTATGCAAGTAAAATTCAGTGAATTTATGCTTCTTGAACATGACCTGCTAGTGGGTCTGGTGTTGAAGAGTTTGGAGAACATGGCATTCTGCTTCTTTGTAGCTGGACCTATGTGGAGAGGACACTGATGTACCTGATGTTAGCATCCTAGTGTAATATCCTAACTTGCTCTCCTGGAGAGATTCCAGGTTACTGAACCAAACTAACAATTTTTACCAACTTCGGTAGCTGCAGTACTGTCTTTGTTCTGCCGAAGTATTATTAAAATGCCTTAGTGAAAACAGAATCTTACACTGTTTGACACTGGATATGAAGTGTTTGTATATAGAATCCCTAATGCTGTTATGAAAGGCATCTTCTCTGCAGTATGTTTTGTTAGGTCTTTATTAGTGGTTTAGCAGGACATTCAGAAGATGGTGTGCCTAAGAACTGAGTAAATAATTGTATGACTTGAATGTGGACATGATGTAACTGCCAACTAGCAATGCAAATGTGATGACATCATCTACTTTAATGGCTGTTTGTCTAAATTTCAAAATGATTCTTAAAAGGAACTGAAACCTAATAGATCTGTGAAAAGTACCTCACTTGACTACCTCTAAAGGAAAACACCATCAATAACAATAAACAGTCATAGTTAAGTCCCACTCATTGTTTTCAGTACTAAAGGTCTTAAGACTTCATTTCCAGTGTTTTGTAGAGAATAGTGATGTGCCTAGATCCCATGGTATATTTTTAATTTTAGCTGTCCCTGGTACCATTAGTTGTATCATTAGAATTATCACTGTGCTCTTAATCTAGAAAGGATTTGTCCATTTTAAGGTTGTGATTGTGGGTTTCTTAAACAGTAACATAATGCTTTTTAGGTTCTCTGATCAGCTAGCTTCTGTTCTTCCAGCAATTTGAGCTATTTCTCTGTTCACAGGCATGAAGTCACACACTTGAGTGATCCCATTTAAACCTTTTATATGACTCTAGTACTTGCGTATTGCTTTACAGCTCAGCATGATAGAATTTAATAAACATCATAAGCAATGTGGCTTATGACAACTTTTAGTGGTTTTTTCTGTTAAGCATTAAACAGTTCTGGTAATATATGTAAGACTTTGTACGTTTCCTGCTTTCTTAGTGTTAGGAGGTCTAAAGTGTCTGAGGTGCAACTAGAAGAATAAGTCTATTCCCCCTGGTGCTGCCCCCCCACACTCTCTTCCCCCAGGTTAAATTAGGTTGAAATTGGATGTTGTGTTCTGCCAACAAACTCTCAGTGGAGTATTCTAATGTGTTCCTAGAATTACAGCAATGCATTAGCCATTGTTTTCAGATGCATTTAACGCTTGGGGTGGAAAGAAATTGACTTAATGTCAAAAATGCCTAAGCCAAAATTTGGGGAATCTTAAACGTACTCTCTTTACTCTGTAGCCTTAATCTATTTAAGTTTAATATAAATTCCGTTGTATTTCTGTAATTACTTGAATTGTAGATGGCTTATACATCCACACTTCTGTGTCTCTGAAGAATGCTGTGGGTAAGTGAAGGTTGTCCAAGTGGATATGGTAACTGTTTCAGTTAATAAGTATTCCACCCTTTCTTTTTCATACCCACATTTTAATCAGATATGATAGCTCACAGCTAATGTAGTGCTGAGCAGATGCAGGGGTGAGAGAGAAAAGGGAAGGATATTCAGAATTGTGATTCTCAAAACAGTACTAATTTGGCTAGTGGTGGTGACTTCCTTCTGTGTAGGAACATGGACGTGGTGAACTGTTAAGAGTTTGCAATCTGCTTCTGCTCAAGGTAGGTGAACTAGAAGTTTTAGCTTCCTTATTGGGGTACAGCATGTCAGCGGCATCTTGGTTGCATTACAGTAGCTAAAAATGCCAGAATTTGATGTTTGAATACAGTTTCTTTTCGCTTCTTGCTGGAGATCTCAAGTGTGATTCAACCCTGTTAATAGTTCTGTAGTAAAAGAATCTACATGGCTGCCACTATGTATTTTAAAACTAGTTATTTGTGGTGTGTAACTCATGAACCAGGAACTGAAGATTATAATTTCAAGCTCTTCCTGTCATGATGTGTCAGTTGAAATGATTCTTAATGTACTCTAATTGCTTGTGTGTGTTTTCTTTTTTTTTTTTTCTTTTTAATTTTTGTTTCAGGTGCAGGCAATGATTTAAGAACTACATCAATTGTATAGACAGTAAGCTTCATAAGCTGAGGTTTTCTCTGGGAGCTCTCATCCTCCCATAAATATCTTCCACCTGTTTTGCCAGTGAACGAAATGTTGTTTTTAATTCCTTTCTGGACAAAGCTTATCAGTTGTTTATTTTTTCTTGGTGGTCGGCCTTGGGTTTCCAGATGAGGTGGTTTTGTGGAATGTGTTCTTTTCTTTCCCTTCCTATTAAGGAAGGACTTCTTGCGCTTAAATTTGTTAAACTGAAGGAGTGGCAATACAGTAACAGCAATTGGAAACACTTGTGCACTGCAGTTGTCTCTGCAGTATGATACTTGGTCATTGTTTCAATGTTTCCTGTGTCAATGTGCTCTTTTCCTTGACACAGTACATGGTGTGCTGATACCTTCTCCATCACTGTCTTGGAGTGACAGTCTCATCTACTGCTTGACCAGATCCTGACCAGAACATGAATTCAAAGAAAAAGGCAAAAGAAGATGCCTCAGAGGGGCAACTACAATAATAAAACCTTATTTTGGAAGGTGCCTTGAGAGGCCATATAATCTAGCCTCCTAGCTTTACTATGTCTATTATCGCCTCTAGTAGAGGTTTGTTTAACAGGTTCTTAAAGATTTACAGCATGAGAGACTTGATAGCCCTGCTAAGCAATCTAAAACATGTGTTTATCTTCTCTTTTGAAAGGTGTTCCTGATCTGTAATCTGAGTCTGTTTTCTTCAGCTCAGGCCTATTTCTTCTACAGACGGGGAAAAAAACACCCTCTTCACTAAGTGCTTGGGGGAAAAAATTCTGACCTGTTTCATGCAGTTTCTTCAGTGTTAACAGTATCAGTGCATGTCAAGTTTGGATCCTGCTTCTAGGGCTTTCTTGCATTTCTCACTTCAGATTCTCCTCAGTCAGTTCGTCTCCTCTGAAGTGCAGCACCCAAAAAAGGATGTAGGACTCCAAAGTAAGTCTCGCTGTGGCAGACTTTTGCAGGCTGCGCATGTCTGTATGTACAGTACTTATATATAAATCATCACTGATTCATGTTTGGACTGTAAGCTTCAGTCATTTAAGATCTTACTTGGAATTGTGGCCTAGCCAGCTATTCAGCAGGCTTTTTTTTTTTGTAGCTAACTAGTCATGCTTGCTAAGGTCTGTCTTAGCCCTGATGTTCTAGGAATAACTGAAATATCTGTTTTAGCAGCAGACATGCCACTGGGCTTGTGCTGCCTTTGCTCCTATCCCCCACCACAGGCTGAGAAAGCCCACAGCTTGAACTTGTATTGCAGCTGCCTGCCAGGAAATGTTTATAGCAGTCATCAGCTGCAGAATTATTGGTGATCATCCTGTTCATTCAGGCGCTGTGGTAGGATAGATCATAGAGTTACAGAATGGTTTGGGTTGGAAGGGACCTTAAAGCTCACCCAGTTCCAACCCTGTGCCATGGGCAGGGACACCTTCCACTAGAGCAGGTTGCTCCAAGCCCCTGTGTCCAACCTGGCCTTGAACACTGCCAGGGATGGGGCAGCCACAGCTTCTCTGGGCACCCTGTGCCAGCACCTCACCACCCTCACAGGGGAGAACTGCTTCCTAATATCTAATCTCCCCTCTGTCAGTTCACAGCCAAAAAAAACTTTGTAAGTAGATGAACCATTTTATCTGGAACTTGAGAGGAGTACTCTGCTTGAGGCAGTTATCTGCCTCTGCCAAACTTGAGTGGTTCAGGGTAAGGTTGCCCAGGCTGTAACTGGCGACCTCTTCATAATGGAAATTGCTTGCAGCTTTAACTGATCATTTTGTGTTTACCTCTGTTAGAGAGTTCTCCTTGTGCCTAATTATAAGGAGGGACCAGACTGTAGATCAGTTAACAGACTGTAGATCAGTTAACAGTATAGCTGAAACTCAGAGGCTATCTGAAAATCCGTGGGAGTTGGGTGTATGTTTTTCCACTCTTAAACTGCCATACAGTGGTTTCATGTCTCTTCCATGATCTACAGAGAAAAGCATTTTTTTAGTACCAGTACAACATTATGTAGTAAGATATTAAAGTACTACAGAACAAGTGTGAGAAGCTCACACTGAGTAAATAATGTGCTAGGTATAATTCTGCATTTAAGAAAACAAGAGGGTACTGATCATGTAAGGATGGCTTGCTCAGAGTTCTGCTGCTGTTCTCACCCTTTCCTAGGATGTACAGCTAAAATTGCGTGAGGAAATCATGCAACTCATCTTGATTCCTAAGCGAAGCTGAATGAAGGGGAAAGACATGGAACAGACAAGTTAATTAAGCACTTGTAAGCCTGTTAATCTCAATTATTCTGAACGAAATGATTCTAAAGTTATTCCAGAAGGTACCTACTAGGGTTTTTCCTGCCCTTGCATCTAGGATTAGAGGTGAGGAAGCAAGCAGTCGAGGGTCTAGAGATCATCTTTTCTCTGCGGCATACCTAGTGATAGCTTTTCCAGTGCCTACAGGTTGGCTTTTCTGTTTCCAGTCACTTTTTTGCGCAATGTTTTGCCAAATGTTATGCATCAGCCCTATCTCTAACCATTCAAACTTTTTTCCATGTGAGCAGAGATGACCACAAATGATGCATTTCGCAATGACTTTTTAATTATAACATGGATATTTATATCTTCTCGGTGTACCTCTTTCCTATAACTTTCCCTGGAAAGTTGAGGATTGCCTTACACAAGGGTTCCTGTTACACTATCTGGGTGTCTCACTGTGGTATGTAAGTCAATAATCCTTACACAGGTGAGTCTTAAGACTTACATGAGTGTACTGCAAAAGCATCCATGTCCCGTGATGCAGTAGAATCTGCTGTCAAGAAGCTGTTACTTTGTGTCTCTTGGCTTGTTTTAGGTCTGACAGTGCCAGTTAGCTTCTGTATCAAAGTGGTAGTAATGTAGTCTTCTCCTTTCAAGTCTAGTGCATTGTTAGACTCCAACAATTGGAAGGCTTAAGGAGATATTACGAGGATAACTATGTAATTGGAAATGCATATTCATGGAAAATAATCTTTCTGAATAACTTCTGAGTAAGTGTCTTGTTAGTTAAGCATGCCATTATCTGCTTGCTTGAGACCTGAAACTGCTTTTCCCTTTTAAACAAGGGAAATCGAACTGCCCTCTAGGTATTCCCAAATACCATGTTTTAACAGATGCTATGTATAACATGCTAACCATTCTCCACGTGTATTTTAGAAAATCTGCTTGGAATGTCTGAAGTACTTATGGCAATGTATGATGAAGATATCTTGAAAAATCCATTTTATTTGGCCATTCAGAAGCAGCGTCCTGATCTATGCAGCAGAGTTGCAGAATTCCATGGTATTGTAAGTATAAACCAGTAGATTTAAAAGCTGATATTAAATAGCAGCTATATGAATTAAAATCATATGCCTACTATGACACCTGTAAAGATCAGTGAAAGCCTACAAAACTTGGAAGTGAGGTAGAGCAACTCTTAAGTTGCTTGTTATTTACTAATACAGATGTCTTGATATATTGTATGGTAATAAAAGGTCAAAGTTGGTGTTGTTTCTGAACTACAGGAAGCTTATTTTGTTTGCTGTGAACTAAAGTTACATATCTTTCATTTGTAACTTAAAATGAGATTGACCTTTTGAAATTCCTGGTGGACAGGCAATCACTCATTTCTGACAGCGTTTTACATAGCAAAATAAAGCCATTAAACTGAGCTGGAATAAAAGCTCTGTTCTTAAGACTTCTAATCCGGGTACTCTGCAATTAGTCTTCATCCAGAATTAAGCGTGTGGAGACTCCATTTAACTTGGAGGTCATTGTTACCTGATTATAAAATTAAGCCTTTAATTACACAAGGTTCTTTCACTTGTATATTACTTAACGTGGTGATGTGATCAGCTGAAATGCTACAGTCTGTTGACCAGTTCTGTCTGTGCTCTGACACCATTTCTGAAAGCTGCTGAGTACTGAAAGAACTACTTGATTTGTGCTTCTTTCTTGACAATGAAATGTATTTCTTTTCATTGTGTATACAGTGTTTGTGTAGTCATAATGTGTTGCTTTCTGATTAAGAATTTTTCTCAAACTGCCAGTCTGTTGGTGTGCACTAAAGCCAAGATGCTTCTTATCTTAGATTTTTTTCCTTCATTATGATGGATTTTCATTTTAGCCTGAAAATGTACTTCACTTTTACAAACTACCTTATTTTAAGTCATCCAGGTGACTGATGCTGTGACATAAGACTTCATCTTCTCTTACTATTGCTTGCTTCAGTTACATCTGTCATCCTTTTTCAGATAAGTCACTGAATGAAACTTCTAGATTAATCACCAGACTGTGTGTCTATCAATGACCTTGTCTTTTTATTACTTAAACAGAAGTGTTTATATTCGCTATACATTTACTAGTAAATGTTTATAGGCCAGATTGAATTGCTTGCCTCTAAAAGACAAAAGCTGTTGGTGTTTAGCTGGTGATATGTGGCATTTCTTTGTAAAGCATGATCTAACTTTTTTTTTTTTGGTTGTTTTTTTAGGTGTTAGTTCCATGCAAAGGAAGCCTTTCAAGCAACAGTCTGTCTACCTGCCAGTTTGAATCTTATGTTCTGAAGCCATTAGAAGAAAATTTTCAAACCTTAAATGGAAAGGTATTTCTGTTTTGATGTCTGAATGTAGCCTGGGGACACTCAAATATATGATTCACTGCAGTTGATGACTGATAGTGTGAGCAGAGGTAGCTAGGAGTTAGAGCTAACCGGTGAAAGCAATATGTTGCCCATCTAAGCCTAAGTTCTCAGGGATATACTGCTTTCTAGCAAAAGCTGTATTTTGGCATGTACGCAAGAATAGTTGTCCTGTTCAGATGGTAACACTGCCTCTTGTTTCTGCTTGCTATTCAAGTTTGTCAATTTATGTGTTCTGTGGCCATTAGGAATTCAGTTGTGTGGCACAAGGGCCTTTATCACTTAGATCACTTTATCACTTAGTATCACTGTTTCTAGCTTTCAGGAAAATAGCCTGCTGATTGTTTGCAGATGCAAGTTCACCAAGGTTTAAGACAAAACAATGATGGTATTGAGTTTTATCTGAGGTCTGATGTGTTCAGTTCAATAAGCGGAGACTAATGTAGTAGCAAGCCGTGATAACCAACAGTAGCACTGCATGGGATCACTTTTTTCAGTGCAGTCTGAGACCTTGCACGCATTTGCAGGCTATCATCTAGATCTTCCTACTGCAGATGTCCTTACTAGAGTTGCTTGCGAAGTTAAAGCTGAGCTTGAGAAATGTAGACAAGATGGGTGGTATTTTTCTGAGGCTGGACTTAGGCCCCAATTCTAAGTTGTTTTTCAAGTTCCCTTCCCTTCTACTAAAAGTGCTCTGAAAACCTGCAAACTCTGAAACCTCCTCTAGTAGCAGACTTGTGAAGAAAGTAGGTATGAGTAAGGTTTAGCCATTGTAGCCTGAAGGAATCTTTGTTTCAGTGTCTGCATAGCATGAGAATATGAAATCTCTTGAATCTGGTGCTTTCTTGTCTTGAAAGATTCTCTTTTTCTTTTTTTTTTTTTTTTATCCTCCTCCACCCCCCCCCCCCCCCCCCCCCCGAAATGTAACTGCAGTGCAGAAGCCAAATGGTAACTTTCTTCTGGTGGAATTTTACGCTTGGATCTGGTTTCTGTTTCGTTTCAGGAGATCTTCATACAAGGAAACCTCATCATTTTAGGAACTGGTTTTAATTACAATCTCTCAGTACCTGTTCTTTTTGAGGAAACATTTTACAATGAAAGAGAAGAAAGCTTTAGTATATTGTGCATAGCTCATCCATTGGAAAAAACAGAAAGCTCAAGTATGTATTGAAGTGTTAACTTGGTGGTCTTGTTTGCACAGTGAGCAAATTAATATGTTTGATACACTTAATTTCCTTCATTCTGAAAAACTTTGGTTTGGTTGAAAGCTGTTGGCATTTATTAGCCTTCTAGAGAAAAACACTAAGTTGCTGCCAGGCAAACTTAATTCTGTAGGGTTTATGCCCCAGTCTCAGCACGAAAAATCATCTGTGGAATATTTGATCCAGCATGATTTTCTTAGCAATGCTCTGTTTGGTTTTGATTGCTTAGAGGGGTTTAGTCTTGAGTGTGACATGTGTCTTGAGATGCTGCATCTTGAAATGTAAGGCGGATGCACAAAAAACTGGAGAGGTAAATTTTTTCATGATTGCTTCATCAGTGGTTAGAGGCTGTGTAGCACACATATAGCAGCTCTTGTCATGCTGGTCTGCATACATATAGGCTTAAATTCTATAAATATTAATCTAAATCTAAAAAAATATTCTTCTGGCATTTCATTTTTGGCCATTACTTAATGTAGTTGTTTAGCAGTCCTTCAGAAGTGACATAATTTGTAATTCCAAAAGTAATGTGAAATGAATGAGATCTAAGCCTGTTATTTGTTGCCTGCCTTTGATTGCAAATGAAAGACTTGCCTAGGAAAATGATTTTGGAAAAGCAATATGAATTTTAAGTGAGGGATCCAATTGTCTTATTTGGAAGGAAAACGGATTTGTTTTAATGTTTCCATGAAGCAACTTTGCTCTCCCATTCGGAGAAAGCATTTCTAAATAAGGAATATGTTATGTGAAAATCCAAGATAGGATTTTTTACAGCTCACTTAGAGCAGACTGACTTCCTACATGGGCATTCAGTCAATTTCATAATGTGCTTTTCTTTTGCATTCAGGCTTGACTCACACTTGGATTGAGTTGTGTATGTGGCAAATAAATTACCCCATGATAAAAAAGCATGTGGAATCAGTTTTGGGTGTTCTGAATAAATACTTGACATAAAAGGCAGGAGAGCCTACTCTAAATGTGATGCATTAAATTCTTTTAATTAAAGCAATGCCTTCAGTTAAAGATGTAGTAAGGTGAATTAATGTTTCATTGTGCACAAGTTGGCTGTGTATGTTGGGACAGAAAGTACTTTACCATGCATGTGTATTAAGCGTATGTGTTAATTCTTGGCTTTCGTTCTAGGTGAATCTACAGCTTTGTCAAACTCCTCTTCTCTTAAAAATATTGAAGATGTTAGAGAATTCTTGGGAAGGCACTGTGAGAGATTTGATAAATACATAGGATCTTTCTATAGAACATTTAAAGGACATGAAAGGAAAAGCCTCCGCCACTACATAGTCAGTATCTTGCTTCTTGATGTTTAATTTGCTAAACATAAGTCACTGCTTTGGGTGCCTTTGTCTTATTTTCTATGTCAGAGTGGGCTAAAGTTGAGGAAGGTGGGAAGGGAGAAATTCACAATTACTTGTGAATTACCACATCTTAACTACTGGGTAAAGGCAATTTTTTTCTAGCTAAAAATCTTAACATAGTGCACAATTCTAATGCGGCGAAAGACTGCTGCTTTTTCTTATTTTTCTGCTTTGTTGCTTCAAGTCAGATTAACCTGAATCTGACTGCTTTCTTTTTTCCTCTCTCCCCAGGATTCTGTCAGTGCACTTTATACCAAATGTCTCCAGCATCTTTTGAGAGATTTGCACTTGGTAAACACATACTCCACTAAATACATAGTACATAGTGTTAGTTAAGCAATAAATTATCTAACTCTGTGTTTGTATGGCTTTCTTTTTCTAGAAGATGCTTGCAAAGCAAGAAGAGCAGATGAATCTGATTAAACAAGCTGTTGAAGTAAGCATCTGAAATGAAAGAAAACAATTAGGAAGCTATTTTTAACTCTCCCTTTCATGCCTAAAGTACTGGTTTTTTTCTACAGATGTATATCCACCATGCAATTTATGATCTAGTCTTTAAATACGTGGGGACTATAGAGGCAAGTGAGGTAAGTTTGCTTGATTGCTAAAGATTAATGTAACTAATCTAATGCATTTTAAAAACTGTTGTCTTTCTATTGCTTAGGATGCTGCATTTAACAAAATCACAAGGAGCCTTCAAGACCTGCAGCAAAAAGACATTGGAGTGAAGCCTGAGTTCAGGTGAGAGAGATGATTGTGGAGTCCTTGAGGAGTCACTGGGATCCTGTCAGGCCAGCCAGAAAGCATCTTCCTTCAGACAATAGCAAGTTTTACTTACACGTCGTTCATTTCAGATGGAAAAGTAAAAAAAGTGTCATTTTAGGGCAGTCTTTGTATTCATTGTTGTTTCCTTTTGCTTTTATATTCTTGTGCTTCCCTCTGCATCTACAGGGTCCAGAAATGCAAGTGTACTCTGAGTAGAGGTGGAAATACTTTAATACGGTTCTTCATTTCAGCTCTGAATAAGTTAAAACTTGGGTTTTGGAAACCCTGCACAGGAGCTCTTTATGCTAACCATTTATTTCAAATTATTTCGTAGCTTTAATATACCACGTGCAAAGCGACAACTGAGTCAGTTGAACAAATGTACTTCCCCTCAGCAGAAACTACTTTGTCTACAAAAGGTGGTACAAATTATTATGCAGTCTCCTAGCCAAAGAGGTTAGTAATTGTCGAATTAATAATGTAAAACTTATTTCTCAACCAGTACACACAAAGCACTTTGTTATATAAACAGCTGTTTGAATAGCACTTGTGGACTAAACGCAATTAGGCTGGGGTGTGCCTTGTAGGTCTCTAAATAGAGCAAAATGGAGACAAGATAGATACTTTTGTGATGTTCCTCATGGGGTGAGGTGAGGTACTTGGTTAGCTTATATATATATATCGCGGGGGGGGGGGTGTGTTTTTTGGTGTTTTTGGTTTTTTTTATTTTTTTCTTAGCTAGAGCATGCAAGCTTTTTGCATGTGCTAGGATGTTTTATCATGCATAAGAATTGAAGGTGATCCATTTTAAACACTGAGGATTGCTGCTACATCATTCTTGCCTATTTGTCCATGCTCCTTGGTAATCTTGAAATTGATACTCTTGCGATGCATCTTTTGCAAAATGGAGTGCTGATGAGGGACAACGCTCTTTCTATATGCTACATTTGGGGTGCTACCATAGATTACAGAAATTATTCTGTGATAGGAAAGCATGGACCTCTTAATCTGGTATTTTATCTAGTCTGGAGAGAGAAGATACTTCCACTAAGCAAATAGAGTAGTACAACAAACTTACGCTTTCCCTACATCATCTTTTCCTTTTTCCATAATCCAGGAGTCTTCCTAGAGAAGTGTATCAACTTTGAGGGTATGTTTGGGGTTTTTGTTTTTGTGGTTTGTTTTTTTTGTTGTTTTTGTTTTGTTGTTTTGTTTGTGATTGGGTTTTTTTGTGTTGTTTTTTGGGGTTTTTTCCCCCCTCCCCCCCCCCCCAGATTTCAGAAATCTTGAGCTAGTGATCTGGCTCTTCCTGTATAGGAAGGAGGGGATACTAGTCTAATATTGCAATTTGTACAGTATATACTATATTTGTTTTTTGGCTTCTGGCAGCCTATTTTAGAGGGAGATGGAGAACGTTTGAAGGGCTGCCTTGGTTACTCAATACATTCTACTAATAGAGCTGGCCCTTATTCTTAGGAGGTGGAACTCCATTTGTAGGTATTGCTCTTGATTTGAACCATGACATGACTAACATCAGATATGAATTCTTTTTTTTAGTTAATGTGGAAACCATGTGTGCAGATGATCTACTCTCTGTTTTGCTGTATTTGCTTGTAAAAACAGAAATCCCAAACTGGTATGTAACTATTTTGGCTATATAGAACTTGATCATACCATTTTATGTGTAATGCTGCAGTAGGGGCAAATGTTACTGAACATGTAGTGACGGAGCTTACTGGAAGCATAAGAGGGGCTGATGTAATGCAGAAAACTATTTTTAGTAGGACAAACAGCGAAGATGTATTACAGGTGTGACCAAATTGAGGACCTGTCAGAAATTAATGTGCTGCATCTTTCTGTTTTGATTGCTACGTGAAAAAATATTGTAATGGAAGGCCATCTCCCTACAAAATCTGCATGTGAATATAGACTTCCTCTATAGACTGGTCCTTCCTCATCTGTATTTGGAGCTGTGAAGCCTTTTATAAAGCTTCTAGATGTTCAATACATTTCATATAGAGAAACTTGAATTGAATGCTTAATGGCTTCTGCTAGCCTGTGCCATTTTGTCTCCTTGCTATCAGTAAATCTATATATTTCACCTGTACCTGAACTGAATTCTAGTGTTGGTGTATCCCATATCTCAAATAAGCATTTTTCCTTTAATTTTTAGCTATCACTTTACACTGGGACTTATAGTACTTGAAATATTCACGTGTTTGAAATGTGTGAAATAATCTCCCGCCACTGTTCTTATGCTGTCCTTCATATTCCTTATATCTAATTAATAACTATTCAATGAAAAGTTATGGGATGAGTAGCGTTCTGATCCATCTACAAAGCTTCAGAACAGCCACTGTATTGCTAGCCTGACAATCTTTCTAGAAACTTTTTCTTAACCCACACCTATTATCTGTCTGGATTGCTGAAGATGAGTTACAGTATGTCATGCTAGTATCTTCTTATTTTCAGTGGTTCATGGCTTTAACTTTTGTTTCAGGATGGCCAACTTGAGTTACATAAAGAACTTCAGGCTTTGCAGTTCAGTGAAGGATGAATTGGGATACTGTCTAACCTCAGTTGAGGCTGCAATAGAATACATACGACAAGGCAACCTCTCTGGCAGATCAACAGTAAGCTACTCTTAAAGTCTGTCAAATGTGTATTTGATAAGCTTGTAGGCATAAATCCAGTCAGGGGGTACAAACAGCTGACATGAGTTCCTTTTTTGCGCTTGAAGATCTAAGCTGAGGTAACTATACCTGAAGCAAACACTAAAATGATTACAGCGAACTCCTAATCCTGTAGCAATAATTATTGTTCATGTTATACTCCTTGAGGAAGTACTTAAATGTTATCTGCCTCTTCATATGATTAGAGGAAAAATGACAGCACTATTTTCAACAATTAAGTCTTTTTAGTAAGCTTATTATGTCACATTTGTACTCTTTCTATCATGCATAAAAGCAATGTGGTACTTGAGAGCAGGCATAGCTTAAACAGATTTTTCTTTAATAATTTCAAAAAGCATAGCTATGCTAGCAGAATGGAGATTGCAGTGTAATTCAGAATTACTCAGTAAATCTTCCTACTCTAAAACCTCAATGTGTTTGCAGCACACTTACTGTGTTGCACTATGTTGATAATTTGATAGGAGTGCAGGACCATAAGGTGGTGTTTGAAGGTCAAATATGGCTCTTGGGATCTCTAACCAAGCAGGAGGAGGAAGTTTGTGGATGCATGAGTTATTTCCTACTGGGCAACTAGACCTTTTATCAATCAGGTCAAATCTCTGCAGGCCAATGAAGGATGATATTGATAGGACTTTTAGAAACTTCTGTGATTTAAGAACTTTGTAGCTTATTAAAGGAATCCAGTCTTACAGCTCCTGTAAAACTTTCTACTGCTGCAAAATTAGGCTTTCCTGATCTGATGTGGAAATCAGAAGGAGTGAACTTGGAATCAGAATGAAATTGATGTGTCTCAGTCTGCCCAACTGCAAAGCACTGGAATCTAATTGTAGGGGCTAGAATAATGGCTCAGTGTGCAGGGCTTGGGATGGGACAGCCTGGGGCACAATCTTAAAAGAAGCAGCACTTAAAGTAACTTGGTAAAGCACTTCGCATTTTGTAATTTTGGGGTTTGTTCTTTCCTGGGCTCTTTCCATGAACCTGTCATGCATGGGGTTTTGTACGCTTGGGAAAAAAAAAAAAGGCACTTCTGTGTAAAGAGACTGTTGTATATCTTGTCTGTAATGCTGTATTGAATGATGTGTAAAAAATAATAAATGTCAGCTTGAAAAAAAACCCTGCCAGTCAGTTTTGCTTCTTGCAGTCACATGGCTGTCATGAACAATCAATATACAAATAGCAATGCTGGTGGTCTGGATGGAGAACTGAAACGAAAGTAGAATTGGCTTCAACAATGCCAGAAAGCTTGAAAAAAAGAATATACTGCTCTTAAATTTCTGGAATAAAGACTGCCTTCTATTAAATCCATGGTCCTATCTCTCCTTATATAGCTAAGGATAAGTGTTTTATACTGGGATTGCCCTCAAGTGGTTATAACAAGTGCCACTTTCATTAAGATACTGTATTATTTCTTTGGGAGGTATCTGTCCTGAAAGATGAACTACATATTTCAGAAGTCCAGATGAAGGCAGTGTCATACATATATCATCTGAATCAGCTCCAGACCTAGAGTGCTAGCTTCTGAGACTTCCTCACTTCAGTGTATGTACAGTGAACATGGAACAGGAGCTCCTTACTTCTACATTGCTATTCATAAGAGTCAGCATGACTTGGAGGCAGCACCCTGGCATGAGGTAGAAAACAGCAGGGCCTTGAAGACAAAGAATTGGGTGGCCCCCCTGCCCAATAGTACAGCTGAAAAGGAAAGAGCTAGACCACTCTCTTCTCAAGTGTAGGGTAAGGGATGAGAAGGTGGCACACAATAAAGAGGAAGAAATAGCCCCTTGACAGGAATTGAGAAAGGGTGTCAAGGAGGTAGAGGAACACGATAGGAACTTCCAATAGCATTGTTCTCCTTTTATGAACTTGCCAGTTGTGATATTTCCTTTATTCTCTGGTAGAGGAGTTCAACTTCCTGTTCAAAGCAGCAGGAGCTGTTGTGTTGATGCCCCATGGTTTCCTTTTCCAGATTGTGCTGGAAACGGTTGTGGGATTTAAGTGAGCAGGAACATTGCTGTGCCCTGGGGCTTCGTTACAGCCCCTCATGTGGCTACACTTAATTTTATAGCTGGCTTCAGATGGAGCTTCTGGCAGCTGACTAATGCTGTTGTCCAATCCCTAATGAAACTAACTACATAAAGAAAACTCAGCAGGGAACTAATGTACCATGTGGGATAATGGGTATATTATCACCCTCATGTCAGTGAGAAAATTGCATGTAGGAGATGCCTGCCAAATTCCCTTCACCCAAGGTCATGTAAGTCTTGGGGAGATATTTTGGTTGTGGAGAGGAGAGGAGCAGGTAACTGATAGCACAAAAAATCTTGTTTTATTTTCTGGGAGCTGTCAACCTGATTAGAATTCCAGTTAAGAAGTATTGGGCCTTAGTTATGTTGCTATGCACAGCTGGTGTTCAGTAAAACCCTCTAGTTCAGAGGGTTAAAGTTAGGTATAAAGTAGGGAGCTATATTAGCTGCTAGGGAATAGGTAACATTTTGGCTCTTGTATGGAAAGAGCTGTAGGTGGCAATGAAGTTGGTATGGAGGAACTGGGAAGCTGGGAGAAGCTGGGAAAAGAAGACTTGAGCTCAAACTGAGGGTAATAAAGTGTTTGCCTGGGAGGGGTGTGGAGATAATTTCTCCAAGTCATCAGTTGTAATTTGTGAAAGTCGCCTTGGACAGGCCATTATACAGGTACACTTTCATAGGTATAAATATTTCATTTCTCTAGTATGGAGAGTAGTGTCAAATAAAAAGACCATTAATGTTTGGATATGCATTTCTGGACAATATATATTTAAAATACCTGAAAGTCCTACTCAAGGCATAGTATTTTTTAATTCCGGAAACTGTAGCTCAAGCAAGTTTTATCGTTGAAGGCCCGAACTTGCTTAATACTTCAACCAATACCTGACTCTTATGCCACATTCTCATTTAATTTCTAAGATACACAGTTTCACCTGGCGTGGCCTCTTTTTTCTGATTTATAGAATAGATAATACCTCTACATAAGGATTGCTGTCTCGAGTGACTCTGAAATAATTATTCCACTTCTCTCATAAAAGATACAGTTGGAAGGAACAGTACAAAAACTACAGTAGGTCTTGCTAGTGGTTACTTAGATTCTCCATAGTGCAACTATAAAGTTGTCTGTAAGCATTCATGTTAGAAATTCTAATTAGACTTCAGAAACTTGTATCAACAGTAAGGCTTTAATATTTTTTTTTCTAGTTACCATTTCTGATTGGATATTTCTTAGGGAAGTTACTCCTGATCACACTGAAGAATTGATCCAAGGAGACTACTGTTATGTGCCTTGTAATTCTGAAAAGATATGCTTGGGTATCTTTAGCTAAAGTACTTGGGTTTGAAAAGATTGTTATCTTTGGATACCTAAACACAAACAACTGACTCCCAAGTATACCGATGTAAACTTTTATCTCTAGACTTCATAAACATGTTTTTAATGGCATCATTTTCTATACAATGAAGGGGTTTTTAGTCGGCTTTATGAGAGGCATCTGAGTTTATTTTGAAGCTTGGAGTGATCTAATTCCTAGAAAATCTCAACTCTCTATTTTTGGTGTCCAAGTGATCATCTTTATTTGCAGTTCACTAGTTTCTTAAGCTTCATGGTGACTTACTAAAATTGAGAGCAGAGTTGGACTTTTTTTACTCATTTCCATCTGGTCTGTACAGCAGAAGTTATAGCCTGGATCCTAAACCATTAAAATTTATCTGATACATGTGGTCTTCAGTTTGATGCATGCTTTCCATTTCTAGGGAGATAGTTGTTACCCAAAACCAACATCCACAGAAACTATATTCACTGCCAACCATAAGGACTGCTTGATCAGAATCAACAACCTGCAAGTGTTCCCATCTACTTTCTTAGAAAGTATTTTCTTTATTATTTTATTTCACTTGAAGATCAATGTTGCCATTTCAAAGTCTGACTTGTACTTAAGAATTTTCACCTGGTTTTGGAAGAGTTTGTGTTCTTCGGTGCATTCTGAAGAGTATCTTCAGATTTCTCAGGAAGTGGGAAGTACTGATATGAGAGTTGAGTTACATGTCTTCTTAGTTCAATCTCCAATCGTCAAGAAGTGACCAATGAGAAACACTGAGTCCACAACAGAGTAATGCTTTACTTGGTACAGTCTTTTATTTCCCAGCAGGTATAAAATTCAGTGGGGTCTTTGAGTCAGAGTTGTATCTGGGTCATCTCTTTTCATAGCCACCGCTAGACATGTCTTCTGTGCATTTGTCTAGTGCCTTTTTGAGTCCATTTTGATTTTTGCAGCATCCGATAGACATGAGTTCCACAATAAAAGAATATTTTTCTCCCTACTCCCTCCCCAGACCTAATGTGTGATGCTTTTGTTGGGCACCCTAGTTCTTATCTCTTGAGGAATAGCAGATATTCATTCTTTGCATGTTTTCTTTGGACTTTCTGTGATTTTTCTAGACCATTGTAGCACAGCTGAATCTTTTCCAGAGTGGGGAATCCTAATTTCTCCTTATAAGAAAGCTGCATTGCACCTCTTTTAGTTCTTCTTGTCTTTTTTATGTCTTTCCTGGTTTTGCCATGTTCTTTCTTAGATGGTGCAGTCATAATTTTATTAATGCTCAAGCAAGAAATATTCTGATGAGCATCTACTTATTTCTTTGAACAGCAGCTGTGCTGTTTTTTAAGTCTCAGAATCCTAAATGTGAAACTGATTTAGGGTTTGCATGCATCCTATAATTTATAAGTGGTAAATACAGTGTTTAATATTTTTAAAAGTTAATTCAACTGTTAAGGTACTTTACTTTTGCCTGTAAATGAGTCTATAGATAATCAACCTCAATGTTTTATTTTCAGGAATCTGAGAGACTATGTGACAAGCTGCTTTTAAGACAAAGGATGAACTTGTTGTCCCAGATGTCTGCTACTCCAATAGACTGTTTATTTAAGGTTAATAACTTTTATGGCAGAATATGTATGTATTTATATCCCTTCCTTTCTGCGATTTTTCTGAAATATAATGCAGCGTTAATGACATTAGTACTGTGAAGTGTGTTTTAGTAGATGCTAAAAGTGTCTTTTGAATCTAGTGCATTTCTCTGCCAAAATGTTACCAAGTTAATATTACAGATTTCAGCATGTTACACAAAATATGGAAGCAAATGAGGATGAAATGTTACTTGCTGTTGGTATTGATTGGCCCGTTTAATGCACAGATATGATGTTACTATTAGGTTCTCTCTCACAGCTTTTAGTGCTTGAAATAAAGAGTTTTCTGAAATAATTTAAATGTGGTCACTTGACAGCTACTTCATATTATATGTTAATCTCGTATTATCATTCTAAAAGAATTTTGCCTCTACAAGGACACAAAGCAGAGCTTCTAATTATATGTGTTCACAGCTTATGGCTAGAGACTTGGTAATTTTATAGAAATGTTTTTTCACAGAGGGAACTCAATTTCGTGACTGAATCTAAAGAGAACAATAGAAATTGTTTTAATTTTTTATAGAAAGTGAAGTAAGCCAAGAACAGATTCTTTTTAATGCTCAGTGCCCATTAGGGGGGTTTGTGCTGTGACATTTTTCATTTGTGCTTTCTAATGCTTGAATACGTGTCTTTTATAATCAGTTCCTTTCATTTTGTGCTTCAGTAAATTACTCTGTTTTTTCTGTGGGTTTTTTTGGGGGGAGGAGGAGGGTGTTATTTTTCCTTTAAATGAGTTTTTTTATATTGGTTCCTCATTGTCTTTCTTCTCTTGGCTTTTCGCAGCATATTGCTTCAGGTAATCAGGAAGAAGTGGAGCGATTACTAAGTCAAGGTGACAGTGATAAGGACACTGTACAGCAAATGTGTCATCCACTCTGTTACTGTGACAAATGTGAGAAGCTAGTGTCTGGGTAAGCACTTTTCATATCCCCAGATATACAAAAAGCTATGTAAAAGCCTTCATCTAAGATTTACTTCAAAAAGTATGCTGGTTTTGGTTATAGAGGAAGTTGGTAGCACTTCAGGATGGAGTAGAGGGTGTATGTTTGCGTGCTTTGAAAAAGCAGAAGAAATATTATGAGAACACTGAATGGCTCGGAACCATCAGTTTTGTGATGGAGGCTGTATGTGCTTTGGTAAATGTGGTATGAAATGTTTCTTCTCTTGAAGTTACACATCTTGGACAAAACTACATCTCATAACAAAATGTGAAACTCTCTGTAAAATAATTTGCCAGTGTGAAAGGGTAAAGGATAAAATTTCCAAGATAAGGGTTTTTTGGCAATTTTTCTCTCTCCTCTTTACCACTGCTGCATAGGTAACTGAGCTGCTTTTAAACCATTGTGTTTTAAAGGAAACTGAATGATCCTTCCATTATCACTCCATTTTCTCGAGATGACCGGGGATATACACCACTTCATATAGCTGCTATTTGTGGTGAGTATTGTTGATCTTCTACGCCAGTGTTTTCTGCTCCTTATTGTTCCTTACCTTTATGATAGCATGTTTTCTAACTTTGCATTAAATAGTGAATTTTGCATTAAATTGTTTTCTGCTTATTTGCTATGGAGACTGGTATCTTGGCACAGGCTGAAGTTATTGTATATTCTTTCAGACTAAGTTTCTTATGGTTAAATTACTGTTTGTTTGTTTGCTGGCTGCTTACTTTTGTCTTAGCAGTTACCACAGTTGCTCTTTATTTAGCTGTGAAAAAACATGTGTCATCAGAAACCAGACTTGTTTTAAAGAACTGGGAGATTGATAAATGAATCTTTTTTCTCTCCTGCATTTGGCAATGGGTGGTGGATCTGTGCCACTTCCTCTCTTGTAATGTTCTGAATAATAATGTTATGCCATTGATCTTACATTTATTAGAAGACACGTTAATTTTTGTGGTGATTTTTTTTAATAATTTTCTTATTATATTGAATCCCAATATGAGAGTGCTTTGTGTGATTATACCTTTATTTTCTCTTCTTTTCCAACCATAAGATACAAGCATAGCTTGTTTTTTACCTGGAGGTTCTTTTATAGAGCTTTGACCTTGAGTAATCTGCAACAAAATCCTCAAATACCAGGAAGTGAATTCATGCTATATAGAAACATACTATGCAGAAATGCAGGATATCTTAGTTTATAGCTCACTTTTGAATTTGAAAAGTAGTAATGTTCTTGTTTACTTTTTTGTTTTAATGTTTGCATATTTTTCAAGGGCAAACATCATTAGTGGATTTACTGGTAGCCAAAGGAGCCATTGTCAATGCTACAGATTACCACGGTTCAACACCACTTCACCTTGCCTGTCAGAAGGGATATCAAAATGTTACAGTAAGCACCAAAAGGCTTAGTTAGAAATAAGAAGAAATGCTTAACCTAAATAATAAATATATGACTCTTACTAAGCTCTTCTAATGTTACAGTCATCTAGATCTTCTGGGAAACTTTTACCATAACCACGCGTGCTGTAGAACTGAGGGTCTTTTATCATTGTAGTTTGTATGATATTTTATTTTTCCTATACTGCAAGGTTTTCAGCCATTTGTGATAACCAAGCAATTGACAGCTATGCATATCTGATAATTCATGCATTTTACTAAGACGAATCTCTATTACACAGCTCAAATGGAGAGCCTATTAACATCTCTGCTCTTGATTAAGACAGAAGAACCATTGCAGTCATTGGAATAAGTTAAATGACTTCACATTGTGGATACACATTATGATAGCCTGTGTAACTACATTAAGTGTTATGTACCTGAATTTTATATATGTGAGATTCTTCAGTTAGCATTGTTGAAATTAAGCCGTGTCATCAATTCCATAGGCTCTTAAAATACAGGATAAATTACCATATAGTATGTGTTTTGCAGTGTTTGCTGCAGTAGGTGATTCCTCTTTTCAGTGACAACTCTGAATATGTAAGAAGCAGTTTTATTTGGTTCTTAGGGTAGGGCAAAACCAGTACCGTAATCCTGAGAGGGTAGTGTCTGAAACAGGAGGGACATAGCTAGTTTTCATGAAGTGCTTTGTCATGCTAGAACCCTAAAGGAAGCTACAGACCAGCAGTTGTTTGTCCATTAATATTTTAGTTACTTAAATGTCTACTTTCATTTTTCCTTAAAGCTTCTCTTGTTGCACTATAAGGCAAGTACTGATGTTCAGGACAATAATGGAAATACTCCACTTCATTTAGCCTGCACTTATGGTCATGAGGATGTAAGTAATTGTTTTGTAGCAAACTAAATGGACATTCTAATGGAACAGAACTAAACTGTGATGCAAATTTGCACTAAACTTACATATTAAAAAAAGTAAATAAAAACTATTTGGAGGCTAACTGTTTAACGCTGTAAATTAGGACATTATTCAGTAGTTCATAGCAATTTTTATTATGCATTCATATTGAAGATAGTGTGCAAATTTAGCTGATTTATTTACCTCTTTGTTTAATGACACTGAACTGTAAAAGCCTGCACTTAAGCCAATGGCTTATAAGAACAGCAATGAAAAAAGCCTTTTTAGAATTGCTCGTTATGTGAATTGAGAGACAATACTATAATTTATTGATAGCTCTCCTTCTCTTTCCAGTGCGTCAAAGCTTTAGTCTACTATGATGTGCAATCCTGTAGACTAGATATTGGTAATGAAAAGGGAGATACTCCTCTCCATATAGCTGCTCGCTGGGGCTATCAAGGGATCATAGAAGTGCTTTTGCAAAATGGGGCAAGTCCAGAAATTCAAAACCGGATGAAAGAGACTTCCCTACAGTGTGCATTAAATTCCAAGGTATTGCTCTTTATCTTCTAGCCCAATTTCTTTCTGATGCAATTCCATGGAGGTGTAGATGCTTACCTGCTAATAGGATTTTGTGGTCTGGTGTTATTAAAATGAAAATGTATGTTTCACTTTAAGGAAGACGGGTCACATTTTAAATCTAATAGCAGGAATACAGCCTGTGGTGTGGAACATAAACTTGTAAATGGGCACTTTTAATCTGCTCAGTCATAATCTGTTACTAATTTAGGTTGTTGGCTAATTTGTCTTTCGGTCAGAAGATTCCTCTTTAAGTGGAGTTATATTGGTTCTCTTTATTAATATTTTTATGCAGATTTTGCAATTGATGGAATTAAACTCTCTAGCATTTGAAAGAGGACAGAGTGCTTCTGAGGTAACAATGAATGCAAGTTGCTAAGCTTTTTTTTGCCATTGTTTAACCTGATTAATTTGATAAATAACTTTGTTTGTTTTGTGGGGGATTTTGTTTGTTCGTTTGTTTTTGTTTGGATTTTTTTTCCAACTTTCAGTCACCACTTAGGTCTCCTCAGCAGTCAACAGAAACTTTCAGCAGAGGATCATCTGTCTCAAGCCTGTCATCAGCATCAATTGATATAAGACAAGAAGAAGTAAAAAACACTTATAAAGAGGTAAGACTAAGGTGTAAGTTCTGACAATAAGCAAAGAGAAGGAAGCTGGAAGAACGGTATTTTGCAACACTCTTTTAAACTGCTTCTTCAGGAATAGCTTTCTCTCTGTTTTGGAAAATTATATGCTGCTATCCTCAGGTGCTTGTCATCTGAGTATCTAAACATTTGTATGGTATCAACTGCTCTGCTGGTTATTTCTGGGGAAAACAGCATATTTGGAGTACTTGTTCCGATTTACTGCAGTTAACTACATAACTGCATACGTAACTGTGAATTTGTTGAAGTTTGTAAATTATAATGGCAGTCAGTGCCCCAAGGACCTTGCTGTCCTGTCTAGAAATTAAATGCCTTTGTTAACTTAAAAATCTGTCAGGGAAAGAGACTAGTACAGGCATACTGGCAAACAACTTAACAAACTAGGATGTTAAGACAATCTTTCAAAATAGGCATAGGAAGTCAATTTTGTAACGTGAAGTAGTACACACTATGTATTAAGTATCTTGCACATATATGTTTTTCCTGACTTTGCTTTATACACACCAACCAAGATGTCATCCTCTCAATCTTTCATGTGGGACCTCGGATCTCTACTTTGCTCTTATCCTCTTCTAAGACTGTTGTATCACCACTCCTTCTGATGCTTCTCTCTTTATTCTTTTTCCAGTTCTCCTGTTCCATTTTTTTCAAAATTGACTTCCTTAGTATTTTTGTTTCTCTCTATATTGCCTCTACATTACAATTTTTCCTTTTCCTGCTAGCAAAAAGTTGTTCTCTTGCCAAAAATTTCTGCTTCCTAAAAATGTTCAAGAAGCTCAAAGATGTATCAGTTACTCTGTGAGAGCCTCAATATAGAACTGTTCCTCCCTGTTTGTGCAAAGTCAAGTACTCTAAGTAGGATCTAATGTACATAAAAGTTCACCTTACAGATTTAGTTTCATAAATTCTTAGATGTATTTATTTTCATTTGAGGATTTATTTTTCCTTAAAGGAACAAATTTATCACACCTAAGAGCTAAGACTGTAGTTCAAACCAGGGAAGAAGATTACAAGCAGCTTACAACTTAGATTCTTGGGGTTAATGACCTTCTCCTATAATCCAGCTTTAGTTCATTTCTGTCGTGGTATCTGTCTTGTATGTGGCTTGTTTACAACTCAGAAAAGAGAGAGTAAAGGAGCCAGGCATGTAAATTTGGAACTTCCTCTGCTAGAACTAAACTCCTTGCACGATTTCAACAACAGGAAATCTGAGCATGCAAGTGAACTGCAGTAGATTCATTTAGTCTATTTTTACATTTAAAGGAAGGTACTTATATTCCATGAAGGAGTGAGAAAGCAAACTGAAAAGATGGGGAAATGCATGTAAAAGACATTTTGCTCTAAGTACTCTTAATAAATTATCTATAAGCTGCATAACAGATGTTGTGTGCTTCTCCACTGCTAGGGCCTGAGGCAGTTTTTAGAACTGTAAGGAAGTTGCTGTTTTTGGAAAGAAGTTATCAGAGCTTGTGGGTCACTTGCTATTACTGTTCAGCATCTTGTGTGTGATAAGACTGGCTCCTGAAAATCATCAAGACCTTTACGTTCTGCATTGACATTATCCTGTATGATTAGGGGAGACATATGGGGAACACACATCTCCCTAGTGTATATAGTTCATTTTAGATTTAGATGTATAGAGATTAAGATTCAGCCCACCTAACTTCACATGTCTGGAAGACAATTGTCCTAACTTCAGACATCTAGTTTCCCTCCTTAGTGAAGAGAAATCAGTGCCTCCAGAGAGGAATTAACCTCAGACATGCTTAGTTTGACCTGAGTTGCACTTGAGTGTCATTTGGTGGCTGCATTTTGTTCTGTAGTTACCAGAGAGGAAGTTTAAAAGACTGACCTAGGTAAGAGGGCTAACTTTTAGGCATTCAAAGTTAGGAAAGAGGTTTTCTGCCTTGAGTGCCTAGTGTATCACTTCAAGGAGCTTCACCTTGTATTGGAAAGTAATAATAAAACTTAGCAGCTTTCCTGAAAAGAGGGGAAAAAAAAGGAAATGTTGGAGAGATTTAATCTAACCTCTGATCTTTCAGCTGTAGATGCTCTGTCCTTCTGCTAAAACCCTGAACAAACAGATCAGACCAGTAAAACACAACTTCATTTCAGTCTCATTCTTCCTTGTTTGCTTTGCCACACACGGCTGTCACAGCAAGGTAGTAATTTCTAAAGATTGAAATGTGACTGTAGCTGTTACTCCATGACATCTTCAACTTGAAGATGTTTCTTGATATTGAAACAACTTTGTTTACACAGCAACATCTTTGATTATTCTAGCACAGTGCTAGAATCATTTGCTATAGTGCTGAATCAGACTTTCACAAAGCTTATTAGCTGATTCTTCAACAATCTTCAGAGCCTGGACAGGTCTCCCTGCCCTTTTGCTGTCACCTATCCCATTTCTATCAAGTTAGATCTCAGCTCCTTCATGTGAGAGTAGAGAATCAGAGAAGCAGCAGGAAGACAAGTACATCTCATTCTCCTGCTTTCACAAGCAGTCAGAGGGATCAGGGGAATGGCATCTGTGCATTACAGAGTACCTTCCATCTCTTCTCCCTCCCACTTGCCTCTTTCCCCCCTGCAGAGCTCATAAACAGGAGAATACCTACACCCAGTAGTCATGCTGAGGCATTAGCTGGCCTGAGCATGCACATACTTATTTGGTCTGGTGCTGGTCCACTGGATTAACTCTCTAAGTTGAAGCACCTGATTTGTACTAATGCATACCCTTTGATATTTATATCTTTTCAGATTTTAAGTAAGAAAACAGATTTCATACTTACAGTCAAGTTACATTTGTAAATGTTTGGTTTTTTAACATTGGAATAAACCAGTAATCTGCAGATTGGAAACAATTGGAAAGTATATTTTTCATCTTAAACTGTTGTTTCTCAAATAGCAAAATAAAATCTGCATCTTTTGTGCTTCTGGTAGCATATAGTAGCTCAGGAAGAGTCCAAATGGTACTAGCATTTATCAGGGTAGAAATTTGTCTTGAGTAGGAATTTTTAATGTTAGGTTCACAACAGAAATGCATGGTCAGCTGCTGCTGAACTGGCATAATAACATATATCGGCTTACATGGCTTTGTTTATGTGTGGACTACATGTCCTTTATTTAGGTGAGTACTGTTTATCTTTAACTAAGCGAGTGAGATCATCAGATGGCCACAGGCCTTGCACAGCTTTTGTACTTCATAAAGGATGAAGGTTTCTCCTTTAAAACTTTATCAATAAATATGAAATGAGCAAGCAGTAATGCTACCACATGACCTTAGGAGGTTAGTAAAGGACACAAGGTTTCCTGTGTACAGCTTAATATCAATACTAATAAAGCAAATAAATTGTTTTCTTAATACATAGGTGCAAAAACTCCTAAGAGCAGTTGCTGATGGAGATCTGGAAATGGTGAGTCTTAGGGTGGCTGTTTGAGATTACTGAATTCCAATTTACCTCATTTGAATCAAGGAAATTATTTGTCAATAATATTAAGTGAAGAATGTTTTGAGTAATACCTTCCCAGGAGATCTGCAGGAGCTCTGAGAGGTCTTGCCTCCACACACAAGTACCCTGATCTTCCTCCTGCCTTGGTTTTTGAGTCCCATGATGTTAGCCCTTTCCATGTACCTAGGAAAAGGTGACTGTTAATGTATTGTCCCTTGCATTATGAGACCAATTCAATTCTCAGTTCTGTCTTGAATTTCTGAAAGACTTGTCTTACTGAGCATAATACAAACTCAGAATAATACACTAGATAGATGTCAGGTGTAACATTGCCAGATGGAGTGATAATGGAGACTTAATACAGTTGCTGCTAATTATAAGATGACTTTTGTTTACAGGCAATTAATGAATTTCAAAGTAAAAGTGTATTTCTTAAACAGCTTTTTTTTGCTGCATACAATGTAAAATTAACATGCAGTAAGCACCACTGTTTACAAGTTGCACATGAATGCTCCGAGTCCTAAGACTGTCTTCATTGATGAGCCTCTCTCCTCCTCAAAAATGAGGCATTGTATATTGAGGAAAAAGTGAAACTGTCAAGCTCCTGGGAATTGACAGACCTAAGAAGCATCAGTGCGCCTGCTTAGTTTTGGATATGGGTTAAATGTCATCACCCTTGCCACTTCTTAAGTTCCTTAAAGCAAAAGAGGAGACAAAATCTGCATTGATATGAGCTGGCACAAATCATCTGAGCTAAAAGGATTTGGAGAGTTTGAGAATAGGCAAACACTGAAGTCTTGATTAGGTAGCAGGAAGTAATTTCTAATTTATTTCACTGCTGCATATGCTGAACTTTGTAGCTGCTTTGTCAACAACAACATTTGATCTTTTAATTTGGCCTGTAGGCAGTTGATGCCAGGAGGTAGCTGTATAGTCTCCCTGAGATATTCACAAGTGTATGTTAGTGAAATCTTACTTGTGTACATATGCAAATTTATGAGGACATGGAACCTTTCGACTCTCTAAAGGAGGACTTGCTTCTTATGCCAGGTACGTTATCTCTTGGAATGGATGGACGAAGACTTAGAAGATGAGGACGACACAGTCAATACATCAAAACCAGAATTCTGCCATCCATTATGCCAGTGCTCAAAATGTGGGCCAGTACAAAAGGTTGGAATATTCATTCTATAAAAAGAACGAATTATGTTCTTGTAATGTAACTTTTAGCTCTACGGAAGTAGCATTCATATTGCCCAAAACCTTTGTATCTCTGCCTGAAAAGCAAGTAAATATATATTGATCTTAAACAGTTCATCTAATGTTATGAATTTGTTCCCTTTTTAATTGAACTGTAGAAAATTTTGGATACAGGAAACATTCAAAGACTTGCTCAATATCTAATGGAGTGAAAAAACTTTGCAGTTTTCTTTTAGAATGTGTGGATTGCTGTAATTAACGTTTGTCCAACTTTGAATAAATACAAAACCCCATACTTTGCTTGGAATTTCTCTATATGAAACTATCATGTTGGAAGAAAAGAGATAAAAATAAACCTCATTGTTCTGTTGAAAAATACTGCGAAGCTGCTGTGGTTTACTAACTCTTTTCCTGAAGGTCTCAAATTATGCTCTGTAGCAGAAGTTCTTGAAATGTCCATTTTCCTCTTAGGTATATACTTAGCCAGGTATTTGGCTGCCTTTTAGTCAGCAGAGAGTAACATAATTAATTTTATAGTTCTGGTGTCTGTTTTCCTCAACAGAAATTTTCAAAGATCTCCACTAATGGACTTGGAGTAAATGTTTCCAACGAAGATGGTTTTACACCATTGCACATGGCTGCACTGCATGGGCACTCTGAACTTGTCTCTCTCTTGCTGAAACATGGAGCCAGTATCAGTGCCAAGAATGCGAAACATGCAGTTCCTCTTCATCTAGCCTGCCAGAAAGGTCACTTCCAGGTAACTGAGCCTCTTCACAAATGCAAGCTATTTAACATTTAACCATCAACAAAAAGCTATTTTGTGAAATTATCAACATGACTCAAACAGTAACAGTGAAATTTAGCTACTGTCAAATGCCAAACGTTTTAAAAATACTTTGTGCAGCTGGATCTTCCTATGTATTTTCTGTCTGTACTGTCTGTTGAAGGAGGTTATGTGTAGAACTTGGTATCTTCAATAGCCAAGGTATTAAATATTTTCTGTGTCTTCAACTCATTTAAGTAGATTATGAGCCAAGTGGAACTTTGAGGGTAGAAGACGACCTCATCCCTGACTTCAAGTCAGGGAAGCATAAGCAGGGAAGCATAAGCAGTACAGAAGAAGTACAAGCTACTGAGGCAAGGATATTAATACAGGAGGGAGAATAAACTAGGGGAAAAACAATGATCAAGGAAGAAACAGATGCAGACAGGCAAATGGAGTGTGCAGAAAAGTGGAAAACCAGGGGTTAAAAATAAGGAACTGAGGACTGAAAGAGGGGAAAAAAAAAAGAATTATGAAGATGAAGGGGAGACAAAGCACTAGGGAAGCAAGAAGAAAACAAGAATACAACTTTAACTTTTAGGTTAACGAAGGTTAGTTTGTGGGGTGTTTACAACACAACTCCTTCCAAGTGTTCAGATGAGTTCTCATGAGGAAAGGGCGAAAGGACACTTGCTGTGGTGGTTTGGTTTTGATGTTTTGTGAAGTTATTGGTTATGTATGGTTTTCACATATCTCAAGTTTTATTTTCTGGCCTTTCAGTTGCTTTTCTTTCTGTTTGCTTTAAAAGTGTGTGGTAAAATGTGAAATTGAGTATGATAGAAAGAGATGCTTGTGGTTATTATCTGTTTGGCAAAGATGAGGCTGGCTTTCTCCATCCTTTTTTCTTCCATCTCTTTTTCATTCTAGAGGAGGGCTTTCACTGTGTGATTATGGTTAGCTGGTATCTTAAAAGGTTGTTATTTCTTTCAATAGGTGGTAAAGTGTCTGATGGATTATAATGCTAAACAAAATAAAAAGGATCTATATGGAAACACTCCTTTAATTTACGCATGCTTGAATGGTCAGTATGAGACTGCTGCCTTGTTGTTGCAGGTAAGATCACTGAAAACAGACCGTTCAGAATAATAATTTTGATGTGATACTTATCCTGTACCGAGGAACAGTATTTTAGTTACGTAATTTTCTGTCAACAACGACCTGGGGAAAAATTTAGAGTATCTGTTATATCACTCCTTTCAATCCCTTCCTTTGTTGTTTTTTATTAGATAAATATTACTCTTCTGTTGTACAGTGAGCTGTTTTTATGGAACCTTTTTTTGTGGCAGGTGTTAAGTTTTCTTGCTGATGATTCCATTGCATGGGGGGGTTTGTGGCTTTTGTAATTTTTTTCTTTTTTTTTTTTAATACCTCTTAAACTTGGAATATGTAGTAGATACATACCAAAATGAAATGAGCTGATCCGTAAAATTGTGGCTATGAGAAAGGAGAAGATAGTATCAGGTGGCTTATTGTTGAAGTGTTGATTGCTAGCATATGCTTTCCGGATTCGTATAGAGCCACAAGGCTTCTGTTGCATTGTTGTCGTTCGTACATTGAAAAGACAAAGAGAGAAAACCAGAATAATCATGTGCTATTTCATTTTGTGCTACTCTGTCTTCATAACATCAATTCCATCTTGCTGTCCAGCATGGAGCTTGTGTTAACCTTTCTAATGCCAAAGGAAATACAGCACTGCACGAGGCAGTGGTAGGGAAGAACGAAGCCCTGGTAGACTTGCTCCTTAAGAATGGTGCAATGACGCACATCAGGAACGAGAGGAACTGCACGCCTGCAGACTGCGCTGAACCCGTGAGTGCAGAAAGATCATGTCTGACGTTAGATTTCCCTAAAGTTCCATGTGCAAATATAACTATTTGTTACAACAGTATTTGCCAAGACTTCTGTATTTAACAGTTGTGCATGATATAAAGACTAAAATGCCTGTTTATTGTACAATGTACAGTATGGTACCTGTGGTACATGAAACCTGTTGCGTTTCTGAAAGAAGTTATCCTAGACAAAAGGGATGAATCTTGAAAAAGTGAAAGCACATACATGAATGAAAATTACATTAACATATGTACTGGTAGTGGCAGAGATAGCAGAAGAAATGTTGAGTGTAGGAAAATGAACATCTTAAGCTAATAAGTTACACTGTAAGCAGTCTTCCTTGTTCCACCCACTGTGTTTTGCCCTTCATGCCTTTTGATACCTTTCAGCCTGTCATTGATAACTCTGACCTTACCCTTTATTAATAGCAATAACATAATATGTAATACTAAATTACAAAGAATTATTTCACTCTTTAAATGATTTGATGCATGGTCCCTATCTTTATGTGCCTAAATAGCCTCTGAGGTGTAGCATAATGACCACAAAATTCTGTACTGAATCAATTTTAGTGTGTATATTACCATCTAAACCGAAATTAGTTTAATAATGCAGTTTAAAATAATGCAGTTTAAAATAATAGATTAAGACTACAAAATCATCACTCCGGTACAGTGCAACTTGTCCCTACTCAAAATGATACAATTTAAACTTTGTATTTATAATGAGGTTTTTTTGTGTGCATTACATTCATTTTGGCAGCAGTTAATTAACACACTCTGCATAGAATAGAATCCTAAATTGTATTGATGTTTTTCTTTTTCTTTAATAATGGTGAAAATGGAAACTTTTAAATTTAAGAATTCAAATATCATTAAGTTGCTGGAAACAGCACCAAGCTATGTACCTACATCAGCAGAGAGAGAAAAGGAGTGTGAGCAGCATGCGTCTATCAAGATAAGAAAAAAAGGTACATGTCATATTTCCACTGGTCTGAATAAAAAGGGATTTAGGAATTCACGTGTGACTCCGTCAAGTATTTTGTATAATTGACTTACGTATAATTAAAGAATAGTCAGCTCTTTAGCACATTTATTACAGGTAACACCTAAAATACTGTAAATGCAGCAGACTTTTATTATGTTCATTACATTGCTACAAACTCAGTTTCACTTTTTTGTGCTTGGGGGGAATTTTACGTACAAAAGCATTTAAAGTTAAAAAAACATGCCACATTTGAGATTATGTAATTATGTAATAATTGTACATTTCAGTGCAAAGTAAAACAAAAAAAAGTAATTTAAATTGTCTCTAAAACAGGTTAGGCAGTGACTCTTCCATTAGTTAGTGTCTCTCATAATATGGGACAGAAGTAAGAGCTACAAAGGTAACTAAACTATTAAACATAGTTAGTAAATGAATAACTTCCAGTAAATGGCAGGATATAATACAGCCTAAGCAGATACATTGAGACACATGGTACCCTTTAACAGTACATCTGGTCTGATACAATGGCTTATTGCCACTTGAAAGAGGTGGTGTTACTCACCATCCATCCTCACTTCTTCCTTCTTGCCCTCAGCTTCTGGTCTTGCTTATCCACTACTTTCCTTATGCTGGCTCAGAAGTTTTTCAGATGAATTTTCAAGCTGAGGCATTCACTAACCTAGGGCAAGGGGTGTAACAGGTTTCATGCTGAGCTAGACAACTCAGCCTAACAGAGGACCTGCTGCCACTGTGGAGCTGTGGAAAGACGATGGTGAGGCTTTACAAGCAGGAATTGGGGAAGATGAGGAACAGGAGTGCACATTTCAGCATCCATGAGTTTTAGTTAGGCTTCTGCAAATAACTCTTGCCTGCTCCCTAGGAAAGACTCTGAATGCTTCCTTGATACAAAACCAAAATTAATCACAGTATGCTGATGCCCAAGATTGATATAGTTCTTTCAAATATTAAGATAATAGTTGTACAAGAACAGTGGAAGACATGAGTAGGCAATACTGATGAAGAGCTGGTATACCATTTGTGTGTTAATTCAGGTTTGTGAAAATTGGAATGAAGGGTCTCGAGGTCCAAACTTACATGGTCTCTTCAGAAGCATGGCCAGTCTTGCTAATCTGATGAAGGATGCTTACTCCTGCAACTTGAAATACTTTAAAATTTCCAAAGATTAATTGTGACTCTGATTCAGGTTATTACTATTATATAGTTTTACTGTAAACTTTTAATTCTAGTGTCAGTAGAACCACTTTTCATTCAGAACTGTTTTTTTAATTCTTAACTGTGACTCCATTGTAATTTTAGCTGCCTGTTCTTTTAAACCCCTAGTGAATTCTACGCCATGTGAGAAAGCTGATGATCCCATAAGCAGACAACTTCAACTGGTCCAGTCAATTAACAGATTTAACAAGTAAGCACAGCAGCTTCCTCAGAAGTTTTTTTGTTTCCCACAAGCAAACAAGAAATAAAATGGTTAATAAAGTCCAAAAGTGGGTCAGGCATTGTTACACATCACATACAACTGATTTGATGGTGGATGTTAATCTCCAAGGTGTGCACATTCATATCACCAGACAGATGTTGTGGCATGACATGCTCATTGGTGGTGAACAGCACTGACACGTTGTGCAGCAGAAGGGAAAAGGAGTACTGGCAACCGTATTGAAAATTGGTTCTGCACTAATACTTGGTGTACTATGAATTAAGAATTTCAAAGCAGAATGCTTTAAAAATATTATCTTAGTGCTTCACTCAGTGGTTGGGTGTTGCCTGTGATCTTTTTAATGTTAATGTGTATTCTGTGATAAAATACAGGAAATACTAGTAGGCTGTCATTCTGAGGTAGTGGTGCCAGCGAGGAGTCTTTCTCTGGGGAGGTAGTGCCACCCTCTGGATTTTATGTGATGGAGACTTTTGTGGAAAGAGTTAATGTGGTTGAATTAAATTCCTTTAAAATATTTTTTTAGAGCAAAACATTTACGGAGAACAATAACGAGAGATAAAAGTGTCCCTAATTTTGACTATGAGTTATTGCATCAGGTAAGTGGAAATACTTACTTGAATTACTTGTATAACATGGCAAATCTGCTTGTTTTGTCTGCTGTTAATATAGATACATGTAACAGGAAGGTTTCTTTACTAGTGGTTGTCGGTGAATCCCAAATGTTCTGACCTCTTTGCTAACTTGCTAATGTTTCATCATTGTTTAAGCTTCAGTGGTGCTTCTGTAACACCTCTTAAACATCTTATTCTTACTTTTAAACCTCTTAAGCCTCTTACTGCAGGCTTCATCTCTGTCTTGTTTTCCATGTCATGGCTAGAAAAATCTAGGTTATACCAGGGCTTGAAAAACTCTGCAGCTTCTGAGGGCTGTTGTTAGCATTATTTCAGTAAATGAATATTATAATTCTTTTCTTTGATTCTTATCTTAGAAAATCTGTCATGAGCATGCTTGGATTCTTTTTTTTTCTTGGTTATAACGTTTGCAGAGGGGCCAGTAATTAAGGAGAGCCACTCATGCTGAAAAGGAAAACTCAGATTAGATGGGGAAATGGAAGATAATAATAGTTGGAATAACCAAAAAGAATCTTTAAGGGGTGTGGGAGGGTGGGTGTCCCTTCCCTGACAGGTTAGATCAGGAAGCACAGAGTTCTTGCCTTTGCCTTCAGCAGTGCCTAGTGGAGCCTGTATTACTACTTACATTACTACTTACATGTTTCTTAATGGTCAAAGAAATAGCTGTTAATTTCAAGGATCTTGAGACTTGCATTACAAAAGGTGTTTAGAAGAGTTAGGATGATATTGGGATAGCACAGTGAAAATAAGTTTTGGAAAGCCTTTGTTATCTTTTCACTTGTGGTACTGCTGTATATATAGCCTGGGGCAGGTTGGCCTTTTATTTTTTTTCTCATATGTAGACTGAATATAATGCCTGTTCTACAAAGTATGCTATTTTTAATCCTCGGCTGTGCTCTCAGTGTAAAGAATACCATGTAATTAATGTGATAATTGTATTCAAGAAACACTATATTCATTTTACTTCTTTGTAATGAAGAAAGCAGGCAATGCTCTTAATGTACCATTTTCCTGTCCTCACAGTTAGCTATTAAAAGCTTTGATAAAACCAAGTTAAAATCTGTTGAAACACTGGACCAGAGTGAAGTTAAGAGTATTGACACAGGATGCAGTGGTGAGTTTGTGAAACATGACAATGTGATAGAAGTTCCTCACAGGAGTAAATTAACACACCGGAGACACACTGTTAATATGCCACTTTCAGCAGAGAATGTCAGTGATAACAGTTTATCCAGCCCTGGAAATCCAAGTGTTTCACAGTCAAGGGACTGCTGTGATGACTTGCTTTCAGAACATTGATGAGAAAGCATGACGTTGATGTCAAAAGCTGAGGTTGTGGTAATTTCAGTAACCCTTCACTGTATGCCCAAGGATTGATTGACACTTGCAAGCCTGCTTTCAAGACAGAATCCAGGATGACTCCTACGCAGGAACAGAATGCTCCTAGCACTTTGGAAGACTGAATCCTCTGTTGAATTTATGTTGGAGGTGTAACTAAACAGCCAGATTGTTACTGATCTCAACAAACAGGGACATACCTAGGTGTAGACAGCAAAATTACTTTCCGATTCTCCTTAGCACTTCTTAGAAAATTCTATGTAACAAGTAAACCAAATGAAACCCTATATTGTATTTTTCAGCCCCCGCTTAGTTTTTAAAAGTCTTTGAATAATTTTTGCATTTTCAGTCTTTATCACTACATTGGATAAGTATATATAAATACATATATATTTATATATAAAGATATATTGGATAACTAGGTATTTATTGCCAGAGGTAACTGAAATGTCTCTATTTTTATTGTATGTTACAAACTGTTCCAGTATATATTTCTGTATATCTCAGTAGCTGGGAAAACAACAGTCCGTAACATCTGTGGCACTGTGTTAGAAATTTATACATGATGTTAATGTGAAGGGGTGTAATCCTTGCGCATTTCTTTGCAATGATGCCCTGTACTGGATCTGCAAGATGAAGTTCTTACACAGGATCCAAGGGAAGAAGCAAAGAGCCCTTGACAAAGCTGAACTCTGGGCTTGCTGCTCACAGCCTCATCAAAGAAAGTATGCAGAGGCAAGCGTGTGTAATGACACATAGAATCATAGAATGGTTTGGGTTGGAAGGGACCTTAGGATCATCTATGATCCCATGGGCAGGGACGTCTCACACTAGACCACGTCACCCAAGGCTCTGTCCCACCTGGCCTTGAACACTGCCGGGGATGGAGCATGCAGAACATCCTTGGGCAACCTGTGCCAGCGCCTCATCACCCTCACAGCAAAGAATTTCTTCCTTATATCTGCCCTGAACTTCTCCTGTTTAGGTTTAAACCCACCACCCCTTGTCTTGTCGCTACAGTCCCTGATGAAGAGTCCCTCTCTGGCATCCATGTAGGCCCTCTTCAGATATTGGAAGGCTGTTGTGTTTTGGTTCCCCCCTGTCCCTTCCTCTAAAGCAAGACATGCAAAAATGCACAAAAAAATATTCATGGTTCTGAACCTAGGCAACATCTGCAGATAAAACTGGTTCAGAGCCTGCTCTGGACTGCTCTTTAAAAGGTGGAATTCCAGTTATGAAAAGGTACGTCTCGCATCAGTAAGCATTTGTTAGAATAGGGCAAGTATTGTCCCATTCCTAGAGGTGGTCACTGAAGAATTGAAAGCCTGCAAGTAACTATGAGATGGCTGCTTAGATCTGAACTTCTGAACTTAATTTTCTACTGTTTCAGTTATGGTAGGAGAACGTGTAAATAGCACAAGCCAGGTTTCTTAAGTGCAGTATTTTTTATCCTTGGCTCATCGCATCCAGCTTGCATTTTATTTCATCAACTGTTTTGTATTAATAACTCCATTTCTTTTAACTGTGCTGTTAGTAAACTGCCTGGCAAAGTACAAAGCTGGAAGACATACTGGTGATTCTTTTCAAGTAACTTTTTAATCCAAGAGGTAAATGGGCAATAAGTGCACATGTGGACATTTGGAGATATAAGGGTCATGTGTTTATTTTTCTAATAATTTATGAGTTAATCTGATTTTCTAATGTGCCTTGGATTTGTGCCAAATGATGGAAAGAAAAAACTAGTAAAACAACTCCTGAAAATGCTATTTTCTGTGAGTGCTTTTTTCAAAGCATTGAGTCCTTTGCGCATATTTCCTTCTTTCATTGTGGGCATTTGAAGATTTCACCTTGTGTCCTTATGTAAATTGAAGAGAAATTGTAATTTACTCTCAAATTCAATACGACCTTCTTCCCTCTTATATTCATGGATTACTATTACTAGGTTGTGTGCCTGTGGATTTAAGGTTTAACATTTTCATATAACTTCCTTCTCTAGTTCTACATTCCCATTTAAAAAAGTAGGATGGATGTTCAGCTACTAGAAGCCTTGGTCAGCTACAAGACCAAGACGAAGAAGAGATGAATTAGGTTTTTTTTCTTCTTGTGGCACTAAAAAGATGACCTACAGTAAGTCACTTATCCTCACCTGTAGCTAAAATAACCTAGGTATTACTTCTGAAGTTTAAGATGCAAGTTAAAATGTCATAGATCTGATTTCCAAACTACATAGGATTTTGCTTGTGTTTTAACTATATTGTGTATTTAACTATATGACTCTTAACTTGACGGTATGGATGAGAAAAAGCAGTTCATTAACTTTTTAATACTGGTAGTACTGTGCCTACAGCGTGTAAGCATAGAATATACTGCATATATATAATATAACTGTAACTACAGTTAGCACAGGAACAACACATACAGTATCAGGTCTTTTTTCTTAATCCTTAAGGGTTGTACTAATAAGACAGTGTGGCTGAATACCTTTGGAAACAAGTTTTAAGACAGCTTATTAAATTCCTTTGAAAAGGGTTGGACAAAAGTATCAGAGGCTGTGAACTCTGAATTTGGATATTTGCTTTTTTTCTATTAAAACCAAATTTTGAATACAACAGGTATTCAAGCAAACAACTTGTTCCACACTGTTAATGTTTTAAGTGCATTTGCTTGTATTCCATGCAAGCCATGACCCAGTTGCAACACTCCTAAGTTTCAGCCTTGATATGAATTATTATAGAATTATTGGTTAATTTTACTTGAAAAAATTAGGAATTGGCCAAGTGTTAATATACCTTTGAAAAACTTCCCCCACAAATGAAATACTAAATTTGCAAGAAAAGAAAGTAGTAACTTACTAAGGCAATGTAATGCAGACCTGCTGAATATTTCCTACTGTATTTTTAAACAAAATTTATATTTTAAGGCATCTAGCAGGACAACATCTCTTTTTCTTTAGTTTTATAGAAAAAGTAGAATTAACCTGAGTTTTCCATTCTACTACAGATTCAGAACAGTTGTCTTTGTGAACCTGAGGCTACTTAAGTGACTAAGCCACGCTTCAGGTTTATTCAGTTTTCAGTCTAGGATAAAGCTTATTTCCTAGCATTTTGGATTTACAGAGTATGTACAAAAAAACCTCTCACTTAAATACCAGACAGTTCCACTCTAATCTAAATGATGGAAAGATAATCACCGACAAATTATTTAGGTAAATGAATAGTTTGCAAGTCTCCTTTGATGTGCTTAACCAAGCTTGTAATTAAAAAATATCTTAATATTCAAGATATGATGATCAAGGGCTAAACAAGAATAGGATTTGAAAGGAGTACCCCTGGAAGCTGCCCTTACCTAGCCAATACACCCATCAACTTCACGACACTTGAGATTTGTCTGCAAAGCATGTTACCAACTGCACAGCCCAGTTTAATCTCCAAAAGGTTGTAAGTTAAAATACATTGTTAAGTCACATTTTGACAACTGAGTCTCTGGAACAGCTGTTCCAGAGCAGCAAGGCCACAAAGCTCATGTAGAGAATTTTATAAACTCAGGAATGGGAATGTGAAACATAGCTGCTAAGGACATATCTGTAGCCTTAATGGGAAAACTCTTAAACCCTCTATTGCCACACCATAGCTTGAAACTCTTCACACTGCTAAAGGGTCGTTAGTCTTAAAAAATTTAGGATACACCCACAATGTTACTGAAGTTAAGGAATCCTAATTACAAACATAGACAAGCCAAATGCCCAGTCTAGTCCATATTAAACAAAAATAACCATTTAAACACTCTTCAACCCCATTCACACAAGAAGGAAACCACCCACTAGAGCTCACTTAAAACAATTTTATTCTGTTCCTAAAAAACAATGCCATTGGGATCATACATGTTCCTGTAAATTAGGTCAGAAAAGGGGTCTGTGGTGATAGAGTGTTTATCAGCACGTTACAGTATTTATCCTACTTATTTCCATAACCATATTCTTGAATAAACGTATAGCACAGGTTCAGTTTCACTCTATGCATGCAGGAGTTGCAGAGAGTTTAGGAAAACGGTCTTCTTTTTTTCAAAGTAAGAAACACTCCAGCCATTTGATAAAAATGGAGGTAGTTTTAAAAATATAGGATACCAAGTGTCTGAATAGTGCTATATTACACAGTTAACTTGCTTTTTTTGAGACACTTTGATTATTTCATAGGGGAACAATGTTGTCTGCTGGTTACAACTTCTTTACACAGCGTGCCTGATCTGAAGTCCTCCAATTCAAGCACCACTGTGATACCCTCACTTCATTTGATAAATTTTCAATAAGTAGTTGAAAGAGAGTGAGCTGCTGGATGGGCTTCCTCAGGGGCTCAGGAAATCTCGTTTTTAACACTTCTGTGACTTAGAGCCCAGAGGTAAGTCTTTAAACTCCTAGGAGTGGCTGTTCCAGCTTTACGCTTAGCTCCTCCTCGTGTTATGGTATATCTCCAATAGCAGCAAGTTAAGCATGTGCAGTTGCTGGAAGCATAGCTTACACAATGAGTACAGGGCAACAAATTGTTCATGCTAATGAAGCAGTGGGGAACCCCACACTGCTCAGGCCTCTTACACTACAAAAAATTAGGTTATAGAATCCCCTTCTCAGACTTAAAAAGACAAGTTCATTTGTTGGCCTTTTTAATTAAAAAAAAAAAAGCAAAGCGTAAACATTTTCAGATCCTGCATTCTGCCTGACAAAAAAGCAGGTTGCCTTTTCCCAGGCCTTTTGTTTGGCAGACAGTCCTACAGTAGTATCAGTAGTCATCCTCTTCATCAGAATCCAATACTTTCCTTCTGTTGAACTAAAATGAAATACACCATGTGAAAATAGAAGGGTCACAGTAAATCCAACACAGAGCAAGCCTCTCAACCTCCATGCATTTGTCAATGAAAACATTACATGGGAGCAGAACATTCACCCCATTACCCACCAAGTCCCTGCCTGGTGTAACAGTGCAGGACAGACACAACAGAACACTGACAGCCCAGCAGCAATGTCTGCAAATCTTGCTGTTGGTAAGGACTGATGGGACTGAATCTCAGATTCAACTGAATCTCAGCGTAGGTGAGAGAGGTGGTAAATACAAAGTGAAGTTCGTAGAATTACAGAGTGGGTTGGGTTGGAAGGGACCTTAAAGCTCATCCAGTTCCAACCCCCTGCCACGGGCAGGGACACCTTCCCCTAGAGCAGGTTGCTCCAAGCCCCTGTGTCCAACCTGGCCTTGAACACTGCCAGGGATGGGGCAGCCACAGCTTCTCTGGGCACCCTGTGCCAGCGCCTCAGCACCCGCACAGGGAAGAAATGGTCCAACACATGCAATTTTTCTGCTCTATAACAAATGAAAATTACATATAGGAAGTTAAGCTTACCTTTACTGTTGTTTTCTTTTCTGTTTGCTGACTCACTTTTTCAAGTATTTCTATCAAACCTTGTTCCGATACCTAGGAAAGCAAAACAAAAGCCATATAAACACATTCTGAGAGATGCTGTATCAAACAACTGAATGACACTTTCCCTTCTGTTCTGCTGGCAGGCAGGCTACACAGCAAAATGAGCACACACTAGCTCTATAATATGCCTAGTTTATTAAACCAGCACACTTAAGTGAGTAAGCACAGTAATGTGAATAAGGTATGTATCTCTCTCTATATAGTAAATAAGTACAATAAAGCAAATCAGAGATTTATATATAAAGTAAAGCTCAGAGGAAAATTAGCAATGCATCAAGTCATTACTACATAGAGAGAAGAGAAATTAAGATGAAATACATGATCAATCACCACCGAATCATCATCCAGGCCCACACTTCAAGCTGGGAAGCCCCATTGCAGCCAATGCCAGGAGTCTCAGGTAACTGGGAAAATTCCTACACGGTGCATCCACCCATAGGTGAAGCTCCGGATTCGGCCACAAGAGGGTCCTGCCTTTATACACTTAGAAAAACAACCGGCCTTATGCCAGATCTCTGACTGTTTACTCGTGAGGCCGTGCTGTTTCTCATGATCTCACTGTTGTCCACACCAAGAGCATTGGCTAGGTGCCCCAGTGCGGCCAACTATGAAGGTCACAGAACGGCTGCACACCTATGTTTTCCTGCCTCTTTGTGACAAACAGTGACAATGAACATGAACATGTACACTTTGACAAAAACATACCTTGTTATGTCTCTCAGTCATGAGAGAGAATTAAATCTTAGCTAGGTTCCCATTCATTACACCTTCTTAGAAAAGGAATTATGCAATAGTATTTAGAAGCTCTCAGTTGTCTTTTTCACTTATTTAATTTACAGATACTAAAAACATCCCCACTCTGTGGGTTTTTTTGGTTTTTTTTTTTTTTTTTGTTTTTTTTTTTTAAGAGTGAATTGGGTTTGCAAATTAATATACACAGGAAAGAACTAGAAAAACGTAACTCACCTTTCCAGGTAACTGCCCAAATCTTGCCATCTGTATAAGGTAATTCTCCACTGCTTTTGCTTTGTCTGGTTTCACAAGTGCCAAATTGCTTACTGCAACAGAAACAGGTTCTGTTCTTTTTAAATCATACTCGGATACCTTCACTAGGAACTAAAAAGTGACAAATATCCCAATGCAACTCTTCTTCATGCCAAGGTCATAAAATAAGTTCAGAAAGGCATTTTCATTTATATAAAATAAAGATACAAGACAGTTTTATTTCTTACTTTTAAATATTTGATCCTAATTAAATTTGATCCTTACTACAATTCCTACTATTAATAAAAAAAGAAAATTAACATCATTCAGATGTCAGTTAACCCCTCCCCTCCAATTGTTGATAATCAAACTAAAATGCTGTAATGGTTTTATCTTCTCATCAGCACCAGTGTTTTTCTGCTCTGGCCTCTACAGAAGCACATACATGCTTGATCTGAGCAGCAGTGGAGCACAGTAGATGGGAATTTTTAATTAGAAAGTTACATGGATACTTACATCTTGCACGAGCTGCTTGATCAAGAACTTGAGCTAAAATAGTATTTCTTATCTCTGCTTCCCTGTAACAAAAAAAATCAACCACACAATAGAAGTGGGATTTCAAATACCTAAAATAATATACACAAAACAGCCAACTACAGAAGACATTAAATTCATATCAGTGACTTCTTGAGGTCCCTTCAAACCACACATCTACCCAGTTCCTTTTGTAGCATTTTCTGTCGCGAGTAGCTCTATGTACATTAACAAGTTACACAGGTGACCACATCTTCCAAGAAATCAATGTGGATTTATTACTACTCACACCTTCCTCCTGTTTGTTATTACAGCTCAAAGACAAAAGCCATGCTACCCAGTTGTAAATACTCTGCATTCGGAAATCTGAATTCCATGTGAATTCAAGAGCAGCTTATGGTAGAGCAAGTGTTACTGAATAGTCCATGCAATTGCAAGATAGAACCAAACCTCGTTATTTACGCAGAATTTTTCAGTAAGTCTTCATATGCTTACAGTTACTGACTAAATATTTGCAAAACTGGAATTTTAGTTTATGCACTTCAGTTAGTTACTACAAACTTTGACTGTGTGCAAAATCAAGCTCTTTAAACACTTATCTCCAATTCTCCACTTAGTGCAGGTTCTGCACTGCTTCTGCACTAAGTTCTGACATGAAGCATTTTGTTTCGTATTTTTAACTGCAACAGATGTCCCAGAAAATCAAATCACTAGGAAAGCATGTCCCCATTGCACTAACAGAGCCAAACCCAAACTCCTCACTCAAACTCCAGTTTGGGAAGAGTTCTGCCAGTCTTCAAGATTTTTTTTATGACCAGCTCCTACCAACCCTGAAAAGCCAAAGGTTTCCCAGTTCCAGAAGCAGATGACTGTGGGAGTGATGATGCTTCTCCCAAACATCCTGTTACATCACTCGGGATCATGAGGTTCATAGAACCACAGACTGGTTTGGGTTGAAAGGGACCTTAAAGCTCATCCAGTTCCAACCCCCTGCCATGGGCAGGGACACCTCCCACTAGAGCAGGCTGCTCGAAGCACTTAGCATAAAAGGTTACTGCACTCAGCTGAGGCCCAAAGTGAAACTGAGCTGCCGGTGCTGTTTTCCTCCCTCTGCTCCTGCCCCAGCCAGGGCTCAGACTGCCCAGCGGCTCTGTGCTAGATCATCCCGTATAGTCATGGCCTGGGGCCCACACTTGCATCAATCAGATTTTAGCTACCCCTCGATTAAATCTTCTGACATTTCAGCTTCTTTGTTGGTGGTTTTTCCAACCACAAGAAATAAAATCAGGTATTCCAAAGAAGTGAAAATACTTAAAAAAAAAAAAAAAAAAAGGTAAATGTAAAAGGTTCCAAAACAACTCAGTGTGAGACCAAAAGTCAATAGTTCTCATTTATACCTCTGTTTTGCTTCCTGTTGCGATGAATCACCAGAAGGATCCTGAAGAATGAGATCAGAATAAATATGATCATCAACCCATCCAAATCATTCAATATTTCAGCAGAGTCAATGTAAGCTAAACCCGCCTGACCACGGATGAGATCCTGACAGTAAGAATCTGCTGCCCTGGCAAATAAATGTGCCATCCCATGCTTTCCTCATACAGCAGCAATGCAAACTTGCATGATGACTAGTGTTGCTGGATCCATCCACAAACTGCTGTCGGTTTGGAAATTATTAAAAGGCCTTCCTGTGGGATTGAAGGTAATAAACTTTCCCAAAGCCCAGAAAGCAGACAAAAGCATTTAAACCCCACGAAAATAAGCTAAGGAGAAATTAAATTCAACGCAATGCTTTGTATTTACCAATAAAGAGCACGATACTAGCGTGGTAGTTTGGCACTAAGACAGCCAAAATTACTATTCACAAACAAATAAAAAAAGGGGTGAAAAAGATGAACTTTGTGTTGAATCTGCACCTCAAATTTCACAGGTAACATTACAGAGCGTGGCAGCTGAACGGGAAACCACACAATGAGAACAAACGGGGCTGATCGTAGCTGACACTTCAGCTCTGAAAGCGGAGACGGCCTGAACGCCCGGCGATGGTGACTCACGGAGCCAGCGTCGCGGGGACCGGCCAGCGCAGGGAACGCTCATGGGCCCAGCCCCGCCCGGCGGCAGCGCGGGCACCCGGGGCCGGTGACTGATCAGCCGGGATGGCCCCAGCCAAAGCACCGGGCACGGCCGGGCCGCTCCCCGCTGCACCCTGGCCTCCTGCCGGACCCTTTACCCGCGGCGGGGCCTTCCCCCGCCACACACGCCCGGAGGAGGCTCGGGCGGGGGGGACCAGGCCGCGCCGCACCCGGCCAGCTCCCGTTCGCCTCGGCCCAGTGGCAGGGGCGCTGCTGGCGCAGCGGCGGAGCGGGCGCGCCGTCCTTACCCCGTGCTTGGCCTGCAGCTCGGCCAGCCGCTGCTGCCGGAGCGCCTCCAGCTCCTCGTCCGCCATGGCTCCCGCCGGGCAGCGCACCTCCACACACCGCGCCGGCGCCGCCACAGGCGCTACTAATCAACCGTCGAGAGCGCTGCCGAGGAGCGGAGTGCGGCGCGGGGATTTCTCTCATGGCGCCGTCGCGGCCCGCCCGGGGTCGTGGGGCGGGTCTGGGCCCGTTGATGGTCTATGCAGCCGTAGCCCCGGGCAGGCAGCGCTCCGGTACGTGTGTCCTGTAGGTGCTCTGGTTTCCTCAGAAACACTCCAGACACCAAGGGGCACACACACGGGTTGGTCAGCCTTGCCGCCGGCGCGACACTGACTCATGTTCCCCCAAGCTCTGCTCAGCTTTGACTCCCCGAGAGATCACTCGCTGTGGCGTGACCACTGCTTCCCAACGCAATGCACCTTGGAAACTGGGACTAAAGTGTGAAACGATGTGGCTTCCTGCCCCTCGGATACAGGTCTGGCCCCGTCTCTGGAATCTAAGTGTAAAAAGCTGACAGAAGGAACTGGCCTTGAATAGACTGGTACAAAGTCATAGAATCACACAGTGGTTTGGGTTGGAAGGGACCTTAAAGCTCATCCAGTTCCAACCCCCTGCCACGGGCAGGGACACCTTCCACTAGACCAGGTTGCTCCAAGCCCCTGTGTCCAACCTGGCCTTGAACACTGCAGGGATGGGGCAGCCACAGCTTCTCTGGGCACCCTGTGCTAGCGCCTCAGCACCTGCACAGGGAAGTCACTCTAAAGTCAGTTCAAAGCTATTGTCAACACACTCATTTGATAGATTCGGTCATGTTAAATAAGTAACTTTACATCTCAAATTTCAGCTTTTAATGTTGGTCAGTCACGCATTCTTATTAAGGTTGCATGTTTTTTACTCATACCTTGAGATCTAATTTAACCAAAGAAACAAATATCAAACCCTCTTCTACTGGGATAAATAAGCCACAATTTCCTAAAAATTGAGGTTTCTATAAAGATATATGACCAAATGCTTGGTCATATAGCTATGATTTCTGGTCTGGTTTTGAAAAGTAACAAAAGCTATCAAGTGCTTGTTCCATTAAGAAATCCTGCAGTGAATGCTGATAGAACTAGTAGAGTGGAGTTCATTTTCTTTGCAGCTTTCCGTGTTCCAAATGGATAATAGAAGCCTGTCAGCCCTACCTGGAAATTTTTCATCCATCTAGATAGCATGAGAAGCATGTTTATACTTCGACAAATTGAAAACCGGGGTCTGTTTCGGGAGTACGTTTGTATTGGGTTTCAAGGAAGGGTTTCGGTTTTACTTCCATGTTAGCAGCAGAGGGAGCCCTAGTTCTACAGAAGAGTTTTTGCTGTTCATCATGCATCACCCCCTCCACCCCCCAAAAAGGCTGGGTTTTTTGCTGTGCAGTATGTTCTCACAGATGAAGCTTTAATCCATATCGTACATCTCTGCTGCTGTAAATTCATGCTCCATTATACCACCATATGCTTTGCTTCAGTCAAAGAAAGCTGCAGTAATCCTAATACTTCATCTAGCTTTATAGATATTTGTGTTGCGTGTTTGATTGCATATTGTTTGCTCACACGCTTAAAGGTTATGTCTTTATAAGTCGTCTTAAATGAGTTTATAAGCAGTGAGCTGGCAGCTGATGAGTTTTTATGCTTTGAGAAGCTATCGTTGTAGTTATTGTCAATTACAATATGAGATTCAGGAAGCAAAAAAAGGAGAGATGGGTTAATTTAAAAAATCCAGAGGCATGTAGCACCATGCTTTAGGTTGTATATTGGCTTTGTCTTGTCAGCTGCCTAGTTTTGGTCTGCTCTGGACAGCCTTTAATGTGAAAACATGAAAGAACAGATCCAGGTTTTTCAATACTGGCTGAGTTGATTCATAATTTTCAGGACTTTTAATTGTGATGCAGAAATAGTGGATTCCTGAAAGTTTTATATGCATTTGATATGTCCACAGAGTGTGTCATTCATATTGATGAAGAATGGTAAACAGAAAATATATGCTTTAAAAATGCTCTTTTTCTATTTTTCTTTTTTAAACTTTTCTGATAACTATGAATCTTATAGTGCAACCTAGTATGTATTGTAAGTAATGTAAGTACTATACAATTGTTAACTGTATTACATAAAAAACATACAGTATGCAGAATATAACATCATATATATTGCTAGCTAATCTCCGTACAATATAAATATACATTTTAATATAAAGGTATAGTATATAATTATAATATATATATTAAAAAAAATCCTGTTTTGAGGTACTTCAACAGACATAATTTTCCAGTGCAAACTGGGCTATAGAATACTCCTAGGTTGGATGATGTTTGAAAACTTAGGCTTTGTTCCTTGTCCAGTGAGGGGTTAAAAGGCAAAATACAGGATTCTGTCGAGGTGGTTAAGTGTCATACAGCATCGTGTGGCTACTTTTGTCTTACTGGCGGCATCAGGTCAAATTTCACAAATATTCATATCAGCAAATTCAACAAGAGTTAAAATTCATGTCATTGAAAGGCAAGTTTAAATTAAATTTTTTACTCTGCTTGTTGCTGTGATTCATTCTTTTTTATTATACCTGTGTAATTTAGTGAAATTAATGTAAAAATTATTTCCTGAAGTTGTCTAGCAGAATTTATTTTTTTAAATGGATGAAGAATAGTTCACTCTTGCACTAAAATACAGTGGCACTAACAATATGACTGGAGAAAAATAAGATTTTGGAGGGGAATAGTCTGTATTCTTCATTTGTCAGCAGTCAAAGGTGCTCAATATCAGCTGAATTGCAAGTAATAATGTACTAGTACATTAGTACTAGTGTACATTAGTAATTCAGTCGAGAGACAGGAAGAGTTATCAGTACTATCTGAGATATGTAAAAATATCAACGATATTAGTTTTGATAAGCAGGATCCTTCCCAAGCCCGTTGAGACTTAATTTCAAACACTAGAGGGCTCAAGAGATGTTTCTGATTTTTTTTCCACAGAGTTTTAATCACTATAAATAGTTTGTCTCTTTCAGCAGTGCTTACATTAACTTCGTAATTATCCTTAAGATGAAACCATATTACAGTAATAACAGAAGAATTGCAATGCATGAATAAGCTAATGAACAAAGCATCTCCTTCCTAACGCAACTGTAAGTAAAATAAAGTGAAATACCTCCAGCTATGACAACACTCTGCAGACTCGATATCTAGTACTTCAGATTGGAAGATGTATGGAAATACGTTGCGTGATGAAATCCTTGCTTAGGCACCTCGGGTCTGAATTAAAATTTTAGTAAAAATTAACCACATAAACATTGCTATTGTAATTGAAAAGACATTCAGCAAACACTGCAGTGGCCTCAAAACAACCTTCAAAATTCCCCCTTTAATTTCCATTATTCTATAAACAAACACACTAAAGCTAATAAGGATTATTTGCAATGCAACAATTTGAATGGGTGCCTCAGTAGTGGGCTCTAAATAAATGAATGCACTCTTGAAAAATGTTGTGCCCAGCCTGGATCATGGGTTTACAAAGATTTGTGAGCAATAATATAGAAGTACAGGAGGATAGATTTGGAAATGGAGGGATGTCGACACGCGAGTCAGATGAGAGATCTCAGATAGGAAAATACAGGAGTGAAAACAGGAGAAGTGCTCCTTGTTAGATTTTTGTAGATAGACTTTTTTATTACATTTTATTTCAAAGAATAAACAGCTAATGTTTTGCAGATTTGCCATCAGATCTGAGGAGCACACTCAAATGTTATGTATGCTATATATATTTAAAGTCTGATACAAAAGCTGGGAAGCCAATGGCAATATCTTACAGATTTCAGTAGGAACTGAATCAGGGCTGAGGTCCAACACCTGCAAAATACTTGAGTTCCTGTGTAACATGGGAAAACCCAGCAAAATTGATACTTATATGTATATGTTTCCTACTTTAGGATTGCCACCACTCGTAGATTTGCTTTGCTACAGAAGTGCCAATGGTAACTTTAACCTGGCTGAAGCCTTTATTTGTGATTTTTATTGCTTTATATGCTTTGATGCCTTCATTTTTGAAAACATCTGCAATAAACATTTTTCCAAGAATTAGAGCATGAATGCCTTGGGTGTCTTGGCTAAAATCTTACATCCTGGATTGTTCATTCTCTTTCTGGGTAATGCGTTTTTGCCCGTACAAAGCAGCTGTGTTTAATGAGCTGGAGCATAGCAAAGCCAATAAAACATGAACTTTGCGTTATCAGCACATCTATGAAGTGAGGGGTGGACTGTGGATTAAAACAACTTTCTGGTTTTCTTTTTCAATTGTAATATATCATATTCTCCTATAATAGTACTTACTGTATTGTTACATTTCTACAAGATGAAGCACTTTGTCAATTGTTGGTTTGATTAATGACAGATGTTGACTATATTGTCTTACAGTCCCTTCTTATGGGCTTTCTTTCCACATTTCAGATTCAAACTAGGAATTAATTTGAACAGAACAACTGTATTAACAGTCTAGAACCACTGTATTCAGCCTAACCAAAAAGGTTAAGCACTTCTGGTAGGAGGTCAGGACTATGCTTCTTCCTTAGCTATATTTGCAGCTGAACATTGCTTGTTCTGAAACACATGTTCCCCAGCTCCCGAGTAAATCACTGAACTATGAGTAATAGGGAGTAGACAATTTAGAAATATCTCTTTAAGTTAAAGCAAAGCTATTGTAGTTGCCAGTGTATTGTTTTATGTAATAAAATTAGATACTCCCACTTTTTAAAAAGTGTTAATTTAAAACTCTCACTGAATTGAGGTATGGCAGTATACCGTTGTTGTCCACCCAAATTAATTTTTGCTTCAAGAAAATGCCAAACAAACCCTTCTGTAACCTTTGAATTTGATACATATCAAGTGTGGCTATATTAAAAGATACTACTGTGTAAAAATCAAATGCATTAACCTAGCAGTTCTCTCCTCTGTATTTAGTATCTCTTTCTTTAGTAACAAGGATGAACTATTGCTATTTATTTACAGGTACAAGAGATGCAACTAGATTTGTTGGGTTTTTGGGGTCTGGGTTGGTGCTTTTTTTTTTTTGTTTGTTTCTTTCTTTTCTTTAAGAGGAGTATTTGTTGCATATTTGTTGCATTCCAACTGCTAGATTTTGCTCTAGCTCATGGAAGAGAATCCTCTTTAAATGGTATGGGACAATATCGGTTCTAATTATTTATTTAACTAAGAGCTTGTGGAATAGAAGATGCACATTAAAAACATTGAAGTTAACCCACTTTAACTCACTGTCTGTTACCTCTTTAGGCTTTTGTTTCATAAATAGAGATAGAATGGAGGCCAGACTGCACAGCAGGCTACAGAGGAAGGTGATCAAAAGACTGGAGCTGGGGAAGGAAAGGTGAGACTGAGATAAAAAGTAGTGCTTGCTCCTTTTTCACTTTTGTCGTTGACTGTTGCTTAGGTCAAGGTGTGGTGAGAAAGTCTGGACTGATCCCTGCAGCATTTAGATATTCCACACACATGGGAGTCAGAAGCTGTTCTAATTAAGGGTTGTGGAAGCAGGACAAATGGAAAATTAAAACTGTGCTATTAGGAGAGTGGGTGATCCACTGCCTGAGCAGTCTTTTACCTAGACTTATCTACAGTAGAATGAAGTAAGATGTATACTGACTGCCTCCAGCGTGTCTCACTACACCTGCGCAAAACATTAAGGAAGATGATGAATTCGTCATGGAAGCATCATTCGTTATGGATTCCTTGGGCTGCAGAAACAAAAATATTTTTTCTATATTCCCTTATGTAGGCTTCCCATATGCTTCTTTAATTTTTGAAGATGAGCTAATTACTTTAAAAACTTTCTGCCTTGTAGGTAGTATGTTACTCTCTATTACTTACTAAATCAGAATATTTCTTATAATAATTGTTCCTCTGTCTGATGAAACTGTTAATTCTGACGTACAGTGTAAGACACCTTGAATGGGCAGAGACACCAGTGTTTGGTACTGTCACACTGTTCATAGTTCTTTAAGCAAACATTCAAAGAATGCTCTATATAAACCTGTAGTAAGCCCTTTAGGCAGGATGTTGAGAAGATCACCAGAAACCTGCCTGGCTTCTGCTAGGGCAGAAGCCTAGGGCAGAATTGAATCAGATACGTTTTCTTTGCCAAATCTGCAAATTCTGGCAGTTTAAATTGTGTTCTGATTAGTTCTGCTGAGGCAAAAGTAGTTTGAGATTCTGAAACACAGAGAAATGTGGTGACCAATGAAATATATTGAAGTTTTTGAGAATTATGCTTATAAATAGGAAATACAAGTGAGACTGAAATGATTCTTTCTGTTTACTGCACATACACAAATAATTGAAAAATACTGCAGGCAAGATTTACCAAGATTTAGTGTCAGGCATATCCATTCATTGTGGCTTATATATTAAATGCAAATCCAGCAGTCTGCTTCTCACATGGACATTTTATTAAGGCATTGATGGGGATGAAGCATAGTTTTGAGAAAATGGATGTTTAGAGAGTAGTATAAAGTCATTTATGAAAGTCATTATTTAAAAAGTGTAGTGACTCTGTGTCAGTCACATAAGTCAGAATTCTGATTAGAAAAACTTTATGTTAAAACTTAGGATTGTGAAGAAAAGCTTTTCTGTACAGATTTTCAAGCTGTTTACTGAGATTATTAATAATGCAATTATTTTCGGGAAAACAGAATATACTATTGGAGTGTTCTTCAGTGAGAATTTATTGTGACTGTTTTGTCTGATTTCAACACACCTCAGATTTCACTTTTTTATATGTATCTATTGCTCATTTAGTTCGCTGATAAGTTATGTAGGAGATGTTTTTGACTGCATAAGAGGTATGTCCACTTACATAGATTATTGTAATTAAAACATTTATCCTAAACTTCTTGGACTGGTATGTAGCACACTCTGCTTAACAGGAGAAAGGCTCTTCCAGATAGTCGAAAGAAACTGGGAAGTAATTGTTACAAAATACTGAAAGATACTGAAAACGTCATCAGTTTTTCAGTTTTGGAGGAAGGATTCTGCTCTTAGCTTGACAGAAGGTGTTTCTTGCACCCATCCGACTGCTAGATTCCAAGAAAAAAATGTGAAGTGTGGTGAGAAAGCTGCATGAAGAGCTAGCAAGGATCAGACAACAGCAGCTGTACTTCTGAATAATTTAGGTTTAGTTTGCAAAGTTATACAGGAAAGGATCATCACTTACACTTGCATTTGGGAAAATGGACCTGCAAGTGTTGTCATAGAAAGTGACAATGTGCAAACCATTTGAAATAGCACAGCGACTGTCCTGTCACTTTGGGCTCAATCCTGCAGCGCTGTGTGCCAACACACTTGTAGAATCGTGAGTGGGAAGCAAATAGTGTAGAAAGAGATCCCTTTGTTGAGATAGTGCAGCAGGGCAGAGCCCTTCCTGAAAGTTCAGACTGGTGCTTGAAAGCCATGTCTGTCAGGTGTGCCAGATGACATCTAGATCAGCTTGCTCCAGAGGAGCAATTCTGCTATTGACATGTATTTATGGTTACTCACAGTAAAACGTGCCGGGGGACTGCCAGCCCCTTCTTCCCCCTTGAAAGCCGACTGCTGAGAGTGTGGCAGTCAGGAGCACTCACTCCTGCAGGCGTGTTTGCCTTTTGGTCAAAAGGAACTGCTTTTATAGTAACTTCTTCTGCAACATGACTGTTTTATGTAGCCAGTTAAATAAATCTTGGGTTCTATTTCTTTCTGTTTATCACCCGAAACATTCTCTAGTTAAGCTACGTGTCACCTAAAAGATTTCTTTTACCTTTACAGATACGAGGCATTGGGAGCCGGTTACTTGTGACTAAGGATGTAACTTCAGTCCAGTGCCACCGTTCAAGCACGACCTGGGGTCAAAACTCGGGTTTTATAATACGGGGCTATTTAGAAACCAACAAGAAGATACTGTCGGCAGCCACCCGTGTGTTGACAGACGTGACAGACAGCCGGCGGGACATCCCCGTGCGCCGCTGCCCGTGTAAGCGGGCGGGGAAGGTGGCTCTGTGGGAGGAGAGGGCTTGCGGAGGTGAAGCGGGAGGTGAAGCGGGAGGTGAGGCTGTTCCACGGGGAGGATGGTTGGGTCTGGCGGGCGGTTAACCCAGAGGACACCTGAACCAGGCGCACGGTTTATTCCGTGAGACCTGTGCGGGCAGGGGCAAGGCGGGAAGTAACGGGGCGGGGCGGCAGCTGCCCCAGCCCCAGCGTAGCGCCCGGGGCGGTCCCTCCCCGCCCGACCAGTGTCCGCACCGCCGCGGGGAGCTGCTGGCAGGGCAGTGGCAGGGCAGGGCCGCTCCGCGCCATGGTGCCCCGCGGAGCGCCTCGCGCCGCCGGCTGCCTGCTGCTGTGCTGCGCCCTGGCCGCCGCCCGCGCCGCGCCGCGGAGGAGACCCTCGTTCGACGGGCACGTCGCGGAGAACCGCGCGGCGGGCACGCGCGTGCGCGGGCTGAGCATCCCCCTGACGCGGCTGGCGCCGGGGCCGTGGTGCGCGCAGGTGCGGGGCCGGCGTTGGCGGCTGCAGCTGCTGGGCGAGGGGCACTCGCACTTCCGCGTGTGGCTGCACGCCCGCACAGCGCGCGTCCTGCTGCGCACCGCCCGCCCGCTGGACCGCGAGGCGCGCGCGCTCTACGCGCTGCGCCTGGCGCTGTGCTGCCGGCGCTGCCTGCCGCGCGCCGCCGCGCCCGCGGAGTTGGCCGCCATCGCCGTCCGCGTGCTGGACGACAACGACAACGCGCCGCGCTTCGCGGGGGGCCCGCGCCGCGGCGTCACGCGGCTCCGCGTGGAGGAGACGCTCGCGCTCGGCTCCGCCGTGTGGCAGGCGCGCGCCGAGGACGCGGACGCGGGCGCCAACGCGGAGCTGCGCTACTTCGCGCTCCCGCGCAGCGAGCACTTCTTCGTGGTGCCGCGCAGCGGGCGCGTGCTGCTGGTGCGCTCCCTGCTCCACCTGCGCGCTCCCCGCCCGCTGCGCCTCTACGCGCGGGACCGCGGGCGGCCGCCCCTGCTCAGCGCCCCGCTGGAGCTCGAGGTGCTGCCGCAGGCCAAGCGCCTCCCGGCGCCTCGCGGTGCCGCCCTACGCCGCCGCCGGTCCGTGCGGCTGCCGCCGTCCCCCGCCGCGGCCCGGCCGCTGTCCCTGTCAGTGCCCGAGGACGCCCGCCCGGGCAGCCGCCTGGCGACGCTGGGCCCGGCGCGCTTCTCCTGCGCCTGGTTCGAGCTGGTGTCCCCGCCCGTCGAGGAGTCGCCGGTGCGTGTGGAGCGGGAGAGCGGCGCGGTGACGCTAGCCGCGGGCCTCGACAGGGATGCGGTGGCGCACTGGAAGCTCGTCGTGCGCGTCCAGGAGCGCACAGGTACGTGCGGGTGTGAGGGCACAGGCAGGGGCTGCCAACAGACATGCGACCGCTGCGCTTGCCCCCCGCGGTGGGAGCCGCAAACAAAAGTTAAGTCTGTACGCAGTAGTGGTCTCGTCCCGTCTGTCAGTTGGAGGATGGGTTGTCCTTTAGGGAGTAAAAGGATCCCAAGTGACAGCAAGTGCGTGGCGGTGGTTCGGTGTCAGGTGATGTATGCTGTTATGTTGTGGAATGTGGGTTTGATCTTTAGATCTGTAAATTATTACTATTAAAACTGTGTAGGGATCAAGAACCATTACGTAGCGTAGGGGGTATGGACTGCCCAGCTGTGTCAAAATGTGTGGGGCAGTGAGGTGGTTATCAGAATGTAACTATTTCACCTGTCCAAATTCTTAGTCATTAGCAAGCAGCATGGAAAGTGTGTGGTGTAACCAGAGTGTAACTTACGCGATACACGTGCTGAGACAAAGCACGTTGGATACACCACGCTGCTTCCGCACAAGTGCTTGCTGAAAAATACTTCCCGTAGCTCTGATCTGTAAGTGCGCGGCCTGAAGCAGCTGAAGCCGTCGAGTTTTGAGTCTTTAAAGCTCAACGTGTTTGGCGGGAGTTTTTGCAGGGTTGATGCCTTCGTGTTTCTGTGGCTGCTCTTTTCTTAAAAACCCGAGGACTCCAACGTGCACCATTTAAACTGTGTGTGTGTGATTTAAACTGTCATCGACAGTCTTAAGTGAAATAGAATAACTCTATTTATCTCTGGTTAAATAATATTCTGGAGAATAACATTTGTCTCTGGTTGATTACGTCTATTACTTTTTTTAATTCTTTTTTTTCATTTTGAATTGTCATCTTGGTTAATATTTTTCACCTATGAAAATACTGCTTAGTTTAAGCATGTTTTTAATTCACCAGATGGTGGGTGCCTGTGTACATTCACTGTGTCTCTCGCTATTTTTGTGTTACTTGTGATTGTAACAGTGTTCTGAAGATTGTCTGGAATGTGAGTATTCTTGAGAAAATTTTGTCAGCAGAAAGCTTGGAAAGGTTTTGAAGGGGTTTCATATTGTTTGGCTTCTAGTGCTTGTGAAAACTAGTAACATCTCAGCAGTGCAACTGCTCAGAGTAACTTCTGTTCTTCACAGAGCAGCACAGGCAGACAGAGGAGAAGATTCCCACACTTTTCCCTCATCTCTTCTGTTTCCTGAATGAGGGGCAGCCTGCAGGAGTGAGAGACAGTTTATTCCTTGGTGTCTGTTAAATCCCTGAGGATGTCCGCAGGGATTCAAATTAGCACTGACAGTTTCAGTGGCTTCCCCAAGAAATTCTAAGGAAAATTTCAAAAGGAAGTTTCAAGAGAACTTCCTATCTTGCAGTAGAATGGCAGCTGCTACCTCTTTAGCTAATTCTCTCCTCATTATAATGCTTTTTGGCAGTCAGTAATCATTTATTAAGACACATGTTTTGTTATTTAAGGATGTCTGTTGGAATTATTGATGTGCAGTTATTACTTCACATCTGGACGTGCTTGGGTTTTTTGTCTGCCACTCTCAGCAGATGGATACCACACTGGGAAGTCCCTGATTACATGGGTATCACTTGACTCTCTTTTAATTCATAACTTATACTCAGATCCACTCTGCTATGATAATTTAGCTCCTTTGATGCTCTCTTTACTTCTGTACTTTTCTGGTTTGCTTTAACTTCTATTTTGAAAGCTGTGTGAGGGTAAGGGACAGAGAAGTGACATACTGTCATTACTCTATCTGCAGAAATGTTGAGACCTACACAGAAGGGATGTGGGCTGTCCACAGCTTGAGCCCATCAAAGTAATCTCTTCAGAAGGTTTATGTTTTATGAATGAGCAAACTACTGTGCTTAAAAGTAGCCCATCAGATACTTCATAAATTTTCAGAGATGACAGTAGAGAAATGTTTGTGCATAATTGTTCTGTTTGTTGAAGGATATACAGTAGGACTGGGTACAATAACCGGTGGCTTTATCTCATGTTAGGGTATGAAAATGGGAAAAGAAATTTCTCCTGATGGCAGCTGGAGGCTTAGGATATTCTGGGAACTTCCCAGACTGGTATCTTCCCAAACTTTTTGTCAGCAGATCTTTTAAGTGAAGACGTATTGCAGAGTGAGGTGTTAAAAGAGTTCAGATACTTGCAGAGCTTCTTCAAAACAACAATGTCCTCTCAAACGCCAAATATTTTATTTGCAGTAACCCCCCCAAAAAACCCAAAAAACAAACCTCTGATTTAAAAAAAGATAAAAAAAAATTGTCTATTTAAGGTAGAAGTCTTAGAAGTTGGAGCAGCTTAAAAATAAGAAAAATACCAACTTGAGTACTTAATTTGCTAGTAGATGTAGGCCAGTATGTAATAGGGGTATTGACCTAAAGGCTTGCAAGACTTTTAACACTCTCATAAATCTCCTCTGAAAAATAAATTGAAACAACCTAAAAATGCTAGGAGAACCTTGCTTCTCACCCGTTATTGTTTAATCATAATAATATAATATCTCTTCCCTTAGTACATTCAAGGACTGTATAATAGTTGTTCATAGTTGTAGTGACGTGTTCAGCCAAGTACATATTCCGTATTGTCAGATTATTTAAATCTATGTCTGGCATTGTCAGTTTTGTCAATTAGACTGGTGCAGAGATGCCTGCATTTTAGCCAATGCAAGTGTTCTATTTTCAAGTCTTGTCTTACAGAAGTATCTTGGATTTTTGAGAGAAGAGACAGTCTGTATAAGCTTAATGCAATTAGAAGTCTGAGAATACGTTCAGTTTCACAGATTGACAGCATCATTTTCTAATTGGATATGGTGAAAAGAGATGGGTTTAGAGGCATCTCCAACATACAGTATTTGAAATGGCAGTCCAACTATTTCAGCACGTGTTTTTCAAGGCTTGGCTTAACCAGTATAACATTCAAAAGTTGTTGTTAACCAAATGACTACGTATTAAAGCCCTCTTTTCCTTCCTGCCACCCTTAGTGTAACCATAGAGGTAGGTGAGGGAATATTCTTTTTCCAGTTGGTGTTTGGAATGACAGGATTTATTACTTTGCAGTAGCTGTGTGCAATCCAGTGCATCCTTATAACCCAACTTCAATATCAGGTTGGAGGAGCTAGTTCGTGCTACTTTACGTTGAAACCCATTCCTAGAAAATCAGTGGTGACACCACAAAAGAGTTTTTTTCAGATAAAACTGAATTGGGTAGAGCCATAAAGGGCTAGTGAAGAACCTAAAAGAGAAAGGAACAATTATCCAATCAAGATATTTGGTCGCTTAATTTAATTTTCAGGATGTTCTTCCATTTTCACAAGTCTTTAACTTGGACTCCCTCAGAGGTTCATGATTTTGAGAGGGATTTCCATTCCTTCTACATACTAAGTCCCGCTATATGTCTTAAATTTGATGTGAAAAATTGCTAATGATTTTACAAGCTTGTGGCACCCTTTTTCATTTATTAGAAGTTTTCCTAAGGTTTTTGGACAAAGTGTGTAACCCATTCTTCATAGTATATGAGTATTAAGTTTTTTTCCTGTTTGTGGTGGTTTTTTTAATCTAAAACCAGTTTATTTTATTATACAGATGTGGTTTGTATCTCACCAAAAGATTGGATTTCTAACTTTGAATAGTTAATCTAAAATGTTATGTTTTCTCCTATACGTTTAACTGCCTTATTAAAGCTTCTCAATCTCAACAACTGTCCTTAATGAGACACTGTCTCCTTTTGAGCATGGAGATTTGGAAAAAGGTATCTAGTGAGGAAGCTGACAGCAGACACTGTCCTTGATCTGCATGGCTGTTTGCTGAAAGGCGTTTGAATAACAGATTTTCATGCTTTTTCTTGGAAAAGGGACATCCTTTTAAAAAAGTGAATTTTATCTTAAACTAGGAAGATTTTAGATATCGCACAAATCCTACTTATGTTGTGGCTTGCACCTTGTGGACTTGAAGGAATGTTGCTGGATGTACAGTAATTGATTTTACTAAATGGGTTTTCTGCTGAGGTGGCCCATATTTTTTACATCTGTTGAAAGGTTAAACAAGTGTTGTGCTATGATTAGTCTAACATAAAATGATGAAAGTCTAAAACCCAGTGTCATCAGGTAGGTAAACTGTGGCATTCTTGGAAATGCTTCTGCTATAGAAGCCAACAGTTGGATTATGTTGATGTGTAATTCTTACGCAGAGTAGGTTGGTAGAGAACTGATTTCATTAGCTGTATGGAACTGGAAGTTTGCCTACACAGAGACAGATATTTTAGAGACTATTTTTTTTTTTTTTTTTTTTAGTGACCTACTGCTGCTTTTAAAGAGCATTTTTGCTATGGTTGAACTTCCCAGCAAGTCACTTAATGTTTCGCTTGGGGTTGTTTTTCTTTTTTTAAGACTGAGAAGTGTAAGTCATGGCATATCATGTATTTCCTGTGAGCAGAAACTTGGACCAGATAGTGTTTTATGTTCCCTAATGTAGCTGGAATTCAGATGAAGGCAGTATAATAAATCCTTTTGTTTATCAGTTTCAAACACAGATAGGCCTGAAAAACAAGCAATTATAGATAGATACTTTTGATGAGGTTTCAGCAGTGGATTTTGAGAATTGATTTGATGGTAGGGAATGAATTTCAGTGCTGCACCTTTTGTCAATAATACTAAGTTAAAAGGAAGTAATTGTAACTGGAGGGAATGTCTTAGGAAAAGCAGACTTCAGGATGAGCTGCCCTAAGAAGGATTTTTAATGATACACGAATTGACTCTAATAGGGAATTAAGCAGCTAAAGTAGGAAAAACCTCTGGAATAGAGTTTGTAATTTTAGTCTTAATTCTTAATATAAATTGAAAAGAGAGCGGTAGAGAGGGCTTAGTTTCGATATTGCAAAAGGCAGATAAGTGGTGTTTGCAAATATGTGGGAAAAGCAGTCTGCTCACAGAACCTGTTTTCATTAGTTTACATAGTAAAGATAAGTAAGAAAAGAGGAAAAAGTACTTTGTGATCAAATAAAAAGATTGTTTTCCCCTTTTGAATATGAAGTAATATTTTCTATATGGCTTCTAACAACACTAGTTTTTAATAGAAGATGTTTCAATATTACAGTACTGTCATGTCGATGTGCAGCAAGATGCTCAGAACTATTCTTTTAGTAATATTTTTTTGGATGGATGGCATTGTGTAAGCTATCTGCAGTGTAGCTGGCTTGAAAGTCAAGTATCTAGCATTTCATATTGAGGAAATTCTTGTTGCTAGTGTGTTACAAAACAGTTTGAAAATTCTTTTAGGGATGATGAAGCCTGTGTCAGGTTCCTGACTTAGGATCTCAGTGTAGGGTTGACGTGCACTGCTGAACATAGTTGCAGGGGTCTCCACTTGTCGCCGCTGGTGTTTGGAACACATGATTTAAATAGAACCGGTCTGTGTGTTTGTAGGACTTAACGCAAATCCACAGAGGATTACCAGTTTTAAGCTGTTTCTGCTAAGATATGAGTGGAATTGTAACATGTTAGTTCTCCCATAATATAGCAATATTACTGCATGTGTACTACTTATATACTCCTAATAAACTACTGTTAATATACTAATAATAGAAATAATACTACTATTAATATACAAATGTAAATGTATAATTAATGTAACTGCAAGATCCATATGGGAGGGCATTTTGGTGGAAGGAGGCACTGAGACACCTGAACTATCGAGACCTGTATGTTTCTAAAATTTCCTTCCGTCCTCTGTCTTGAAGCACAAATAATTTTCATAAAAAGGGGAGAAAATGAATTTTATGTACCTCATTAAAATTATTTGAAGGTCTAGTTTAAGCTCCATTCTGCAGGAGAACACAACTATTCTGCAGACAAGCAGCTATGTCAGTTAAAAAATAAGAGATTGCATTTTGTAATTTATATGTTATGGTAATTACAACAAATGAAAAAGTTTTAAATATTTCCTGTGCTTGTTAGAATGTGGGATTATGTTTTAAAAAATAAATCATGTTCATGACCGTAGTTTGAAATTCTTATTGTGATGTCCTGCTCGACATACACGTTACACATTATTGTCTATGTCAGTCTCTTCATCACACTCGTTCTCTGGCAAGTCCTTGTCCAGGCATGCCTCGTTGGATTCCCTGATGTTGTTTGTACAAGTTGTCAGGTCACATTTGTAAGTCTCTGTGCAGAGAAGTACGGTCCTGTTTGGTGTTTCTGTTAGAGTTTTTGCTTTGACATATTGTACACGTGAGGGAAAACTTACAGTCATTTTCCTCCAGACAGCCCTTATCTGAAAGCAAAATCACGATGGTTTATTTAGTATTTTACTTATGAATCAGATTGTCTATGTTTGGTGGAAGAAGATAACACACCAGTAAGATCTGTAAGGTCATACGCAGTGGGAACGTGTACCGGTCAAGACAGGCACCTATGCCTGTCTCTTGGATTATGTGCAGTGCAGTTCCTGCTGAGTACCCTGACAAAATTCTTAGGAGTATTCAGATGTTTTAGAGGTAACCAACATATTGCTGAAAGCTTTGATCTTGTCAAGATGTCAAATGACTTTAAGGTCTCTTAACTATTAAAACACAAGTATGTGGAGGAACATGCCCCAGTCCTTTTAGTTTTTGATGAACGAAGTTTGTTAGAGCATGTGAGGATTAATCTCAGTCCTGATGCAGTTCTTGACAGTTTCCTTACAAGAAGAATGTTATAATTAGGTACCAAGTACCAGCATATTAATGTTCAGTAAACTGACAATCAGTAAGTGACAAGAGTGGAATTTTTACCCAGGTTTATTACTACTTGTTCAATAAAAATCAGTTATTCTTCGATTGTGACTTTTTTTTTGGTAGAGGAATTCAGGCACGTTAAAAACTTCAGCAGAACTTGAAACTGCATGAGTTCATGGGGTGATTGGGATACTGATTTCCAGACTCCAGAGAGGCAAAGACCAGTAACCTTTCTGCTCCTGGCAGGGTTACCAAGGTGGCATTCAAGTCCTCGGTAGATCTTGCTATTACAGAGGCAGATTTTCAGAGGTTCTTAACTTGGTTTCTAAGTTAGTGCTCGTTATTTTAAGCCAGCAGTCTGCCCAGGCAAACTAAGCTATTAGTGAGTATTTACAAACCTGTGACAGCTGCCACAAGACCTGTTCTTTACAGAAGAGACAGGCGGTTTTGACGCTAACTTCTCTCTTTTGCACATATTCTTTTTGGACAGCCTTAAGTATATTTCTGTCTCAGATTCAGATCAACATCTAACAAGTTCCCTCCTCTGCAGTTTCTTCAGGTGTCTTGAACTGATTGCCCTGGAACTTTAAGAACACATGTTCTGGCATGAAACACGTTTGATTCTATTTAATGTGGTAGTGGGAAATAATACCCATGCTGCTGCTTTTTACATCGTGATTTTGGGATGGTTTTTTGGTTGCACCATCTGACTTGTTTCGTGCTATACAGGGAAGAAAGCAGGTAGTTGTTTTCACAGAGTCTGTCTAAATGCTGAAGGGAATTAATTGTACCTGGGTGACTACAAGGGCAGAGCAGTAGCAGTTTGGGCTATTATACTCTCACCTCTCACCTCAAATCAGTAATTTTTATTGTGGTGAGGCAATTTGAGTTTTATCTGTGGAACCCTTGGCTTCACATGCAATGTTAAAAGGAACATTTGACTAGAGAAGCCAAATTGAGCATCCTCACAGCAGGCCTCCCAACACTCCTGACTGCAGAAGTGAAATATGTAGCACACACCAGTCACCTCAGTTAAAGTTGACAGGACTTTGTAAGACTAGGATGTATGTGGTAACTGAGAATTTTTCCCTGAAAATGTAAAAATGCATGCTGCACATATCTGTGTTCTGCAGTGGGGCAAGGCATGTTTAAGGTTCTATTTCAGGAAACTAGTCGCTTCTGTGATTTACTGTTTGATAAATTAGAAGTTTGGTTTTGCTGTAGCCATCAGTTTTTCACATGTGCTATCCTAAGCTGTTATTATATTCCCTGTAACATTGAATTCTGAGTACAGGATATAATTACAAAGAAATTGATTTGTATTTAACAAGTTACTGTCAATACACTTTCTGTTGCTCTTTAGAGAAGAAGAAAAAGTGATGCACTTGGAGTTACAGTTTTAAAATTCAGATGAATGAATACAGTTTTACCAGTTTAACTAGGAAGAACTGTGATTATCTTGGCTGAATGCTGATTCTCTGTTAACAGAATTGTCTGGATAAGAACAGAAAGCACTCAAAGGTCATGATGGGTTAAGTCTCAGTAAGAAACTTACATTTGCCTTTGTTAATCACAGCACCAAGGAATTTTCTTTACCACAATCCACTTACTGGTTGTTTATAGGTTGCAGATTACGATTCCGTGTACTAAATATGCCACTTGCCATCAGACAGGGGATCCAAAGTGTGAAAAGCTGAAGCTTGCCAGAAGCTAATGTGAAAGATATATTCGTATTTCTGTGGGAGCGAAGGGATAATGTCAGTAAATGCATACATCAGACAAAAGTTGGAACTGGGATGTTTTTTGGAGAGGGATGTCATGCTGCCATTAAGGAAGTGGAGAGGGAGAGCGAGGGAGCTGCTAGGTGGCACACCTTCCTACGGGAACATCCCTCCTTAGCAAGATAACACTGTTTACAAGATCAGACATTTTGGCAACACTTTATATTTAGAGTCTTAAATACTAAGTTCTTTGTATTATTAATTAGATTTAAATTAGACCTGATAATTTTAGTTTAGTTCTTTGTATGGTGTTTCAGTTCCTGTAAAGCTATTTTCAAAATAAATGCGTGTGTGTAGCTAAGTTTTCATGTATATTAATACACACTGAAATTATAGATTCATAGAGTGGTTAGGGTTGGAAAGGACCTTAAGATCAAGTATTAACACCATCATCTTTAAAAATTCTGACTTTACAACCATTATTAAACTTGAGGATAAATAGAACTGTAAATGTAGATGGCTGTTTTCACGCGGACCACATTCCTTTTCACTTCTCAGGCTTGTTAGCTGGGTCGTAGTGCCATGTCAGTGCAGTTGTCCTCTTTTGGGGTCAGGGTGTGCATACATGACTCTTCCGGAGCCAGAGGCATTCAAGATGGACTGCAGGAGCACTCAAGTTGGCTTCTGTAGCAAAACCTTTTACAAGTTCAGTGCCAGTCCACCTGGAGCCAAGCTGGCCAAAAGGCCTAAGTTCATAGAATCAGACAGTGGTTTGGGTTCGGAGGGACCTTAAAGCTCATCCAGTTCCAGCCCCCTGCCACAGGCAGGGACACCTTCAACTAGACCAGGTTGCTCCAAGCCCCGTCCAACCTGGCCTTGAACACTGCCAGGGATGGGGCAGCCACAGCTTCTCTGGGCACCCTGTGCCAGCAGCTCATCTCCCTCATCAAAAAGTATTTCTTCCTAATGTCTAATGTAAATCTCCCCTCTCTCAGTTTAAAGGCATTCCCCCTTGTCCTGTCACTACATGCCATTGTAAAAAGTCCCGTTCCAGCTTTCTTCTTGTCCCCATTAGGCATTGGAAGCTGCTCTAAGGTCTCCTTGGAGCCTGCTTTTCTCTGGGCTGAACAAGCCCAACTCTCTCAGCCTGTTATATTTATACTGTGCTCCCTAATGTTACTGATAATATTTATCAGTTACAAAAAATACCACCTTTGTCGCAGTGTTGTGTCACCCCAGCTAAGTTGCTTCAAAATGTGAGCTACTTGTGTATGATTGAAGGAGGCTTTTTTTTTTTTTTTTTCAGTTGAAAGTATATATAAATTTTTAAGGAGAAAATGGCTTTCTGTCTTCTGTATCACTTTGCTTTCTTAGGAACATGAAAAATTTTAATCCTATCCTTTGGCTTTGTGTTCAGGAACTTGCTTCAATTGGGATGTTTTCCCACTTTTTCCTCCTTTGTAAGGAATGCTCCATTCCTGGGGATTTCCGAGCAGTTTCTTCAGTCTGACATTTTTCCTTTCTGCCACCTTTTCAGTAACACCTGCCTGATACTTACTACTTGTTTAGGAGCTTGACTGTCTTCACTGGTTAATTTAATAATAGCAGAGATGTAACAAATACTTTTCCCTCAATTTTTAAGGATCTTCTGTTGTCCTTTTTGTGAGAATGTGAATAGTTCCATTCTGTGGTGGTTTTTTTGTGGGGTTTTGTTTATTTATTTATTTTGTAATAGCGTTTAATCCTTAGTAGAAGTGAAAACCATATTAGGATTTTAGGGAACTTCCTAACCAGGAAAATCACTAGTTAGGGTAGATTAGAATTTTTTGGGAACAAATGTTTAATTTCCACAATTCAGAGCTGCTGTAAACATTGCACGATATTGCAGGCAATACACACTCAGGAACTGATACATGTTTCTGTTACTCTGAGTGCCATTAAGTAGCTGCCTAAATATTTCTTCATTTTTCTGTGACCATTAGGGAAGGATTGGTACTTGGTGCACTTGTCACTTACTGTGACAGACGTGAATGACAATGTACCCAACTGGGCCATGGAGCCGTTCCCGTTCCTGGCTGTGGTTTCCCCCGAAGCTGCAGGAGATACTGAAGTATACAAGCTGCTTGCTCTGGATGCAGATGAAGGGATCCATGGAGCAGTAGAATATTTTCTCTTGGAAGGTAAATTTTAATCCTCTTATTCTCTGTGTATTAGGCTTCAGTCTTGTAACTTTTTGGACTTTTAGCCTCAGTTTCATTAGTGAAAAGTCTTCCCTTCCTCCTGTAAAAGGTTCATAAGCCTTCAGCTCTGTGTGTGAGAAAAATCAGCTTTTATGTATGGTATGGACAGGTTTGCCAGGTTTGAAGGGTTTTCTCCTTGCAAAGTTGAGTTCCTGTCCAGAATGTGTCATGGCGGATGGTGGAGACTGGAGCAGTCAGTACTCCTCAGGGCTTTGGCAAGGGGGTGGCGATGGCAGCAGTCAGCACCTCTGTGCTGGGCTGACTGCCTTTTTATGAGATAGGGCCATACGTGGAGCACAGTTTGTTGGGTGGAGAAGGTTAGGGTTCCTTCTGCAACAAATTTTCGAGGGTCTGGGTTGTGTCTTAGCTTTGCAAATCTAGTGCAGACTCATTAGTAATTTGGCTCTTCAGAAAAAATAAGTAGCAGTTCAAAACTGTGTAAGCAGAAGGGGAGTAGCAATATCACTCCAAAGGTGATTTTGTTCTTTGCCAGGACTGTAGCAGGGTATTTTCTGGTAAGGGGTACTTAGGCTCAAACAACAGCAAAGTACTGGAGGATAAAGAAGGCTGATAATTATGCAGAGAAGTAAAACACAACTTAGAAATGTACTCATGAACATGATTACTGATTTCTGATTTCTAAATTCTAAACAAACTTTTTAATTTTTGTGTGCATGCTGATTCTAAGCCAAAACCAACTAGGGAATTGATACCGTATTCTCCTCTTAATTTTAATCAAGTAAAACTCTCTCGCTGACAGCAACTTGTGGATTTGTTCTTTTTAGGTGGTGAAGACAGATTTGAAGTTGAGAAGGACACTGGCTGGATTAAAACAACGGGTTTGCCACTGGTGAAAGACAAGGAGTATTTACTGACCGTACTAGCAGCAGATAAACTTGGAAGCAGAGGGTCTCCAGCCTCTGTTTCTGTAATTGCTGGATTTCGGCCTCCACAGTTCACCAACATATCATACTTTGTTTATGTTCCTGAAAGTACGCCACAAGGAAAATCGTAAGTAACAGTTAAAAATAATGCAGTGAGATTGTGTCCTAGTTTAATTTCTTTTTGATCTCTCCAAAGCCTCAGTTTTGTTTATGAATCATAGATACTGTGAATAGAAATTTATGTATCTTAATAGAAGTGATCAAGATGTAGAATTCTGAAATTCTCATATTTAAATTGGACCAATGACACAAGTACACAGGAAAACAGAGTTGCTGTCACGCTCTGGATTTAGGATTTTGTAGTTGTGGTCTTATTTAAGGCTGCTGCTGAGCAGAGGAGCATCACCAGATCTTTCTCTGCGTTTGATCCTAAGAAACCTGCATGATAGGCAACAAACACTTAAGGAATTAGTATTCTGTTTTATTTTTAATTTTCTTCTTTTACTTCATACTGCAAGTGTTTTTCACACTTGAACTTAAACATATTGGACTTTGGTAGAAAAAAAATAGTGTGAGATGAGCTAAAAACATATGTCCTGTATAACCTGTAACATGCACACCGTTAGTGGTTGGCTTTTGTCCTTTTGCAGTTATGTGATGAAGCTTTAGGAATGGTATAACCGCAACACCAAATTTACTATGCTGTTATTAAAATGAATCTTTCACATCTTGCTTTATCTTTTTGTTTTCTGCCTGAAAACCATCACTGTCATAGTAGAAAGTTAGAGTAGGCAAACTCAGCTGGAGCAAAAATGAACTCCTCCATTCCTGCATGTTTAATCCTTATTGTGTTCTGCTTGCAATAATCCTATCTTTATCTGTTGAACCTCAAGATGATAGAACTTCTGAGTGTTTGATGGTGCAATCAGACCTGCAGGATTGCACCATCATTTCTGGTATGGATAATTTTTGTCATATTTTTCAGTATGTTGCATTTTGTGCTTGAATCTTTTTTTTTCTTTTTTTTTTCTTTTTTTTTTTTTAAATGCAGCTTTCTTACAGTTACTGCTGTATCATATCAAAAGAAATCCCTGAGCTACAGTTTATTGACTAACCCCAGTGGTCTGTTCAGCATTGATCAGGCAACAGGAGATATCAGTTTAACTCAGAGTGTGGATTATGAGAGTGGCCAACACCACTATCTTCTTTTGGTCAGAGGACAGGAAAATGAGCAGTTCAGCAGTGCAGCAGAGGTAGGTGATCACTTCTGGCAGTCTATATGTATTACCACTTTCCTTCAGCCTTTCCATATTTCTGTACAGATTCCCTAGGGGCTCCTGTTGCCCCAGTTCATGCTGTCTGTTCTGTTGTGCATTTTAGAAGTCTCTTCGTCTATGCGAAGATGTTGATTCCAATTTAAAACAAAGGCAGAACAGAAAATGATTTGTTTCTTATGAAGAACACAAAGTGAACTTGGAAAGAGGGGAAGTAAGAAAAGCTCACGGGTATCTTTTGATGATGGTTCATGGTGTTCTAGAAAGCTATTTGACGGCAAAAACATTTCTAAGTATATTTAATACGGTTGTAACAGTAGGATTCACGGAGCTGGGAAATGCATGCAATGTAACAGTTTGTTCCTGCTGCAGGAAATGAGATGTACACTATGGAGGGAACAGGAGGCAGACTTATTAGGAACAAGTGTGAAGACACAGAGAAACAGTGAAACAGTGTCTGTGTCAGTCTAACAGTGGCTGTAGCACACCAGAGAGTGGTCTTTTTTCTTGAGTGTTTTATATACTACAGGATGAAGAGTGGTGGAATATGACTTGAAAGAAGATTATGAAATGATTTTACAAATACATTTAGCCTAAACATAGTTTAACATGTAGCTGCTTTACTCTGATACAACCTTGGTAGTTAAGAGAGAGCAACTCCCCATTTATACGAACCTGTGTAAGGGTAGATGGTGTATACATTTGCCAGTTGCACTGTAGTGCAGAATACCTCAACCAACTTCTGACAGTCTCAAGTGTAACAGTATGAACTGCCATAAAGGCTAATTTAACTCACTCCTTACTGTTTGAATTGTAGACAGTGCAACTGTGGACTCATATTTGGCATAGGAATAAGAAAACGTTTTAAAAGATGTTACAAGCAGAATTGTAGTTCTTGTTTTACCACGGTCAAGTCCATTTATGTCTAATTTACGCTGCTGCTGAATCCGGAACTTGGTCTTGAAGATTTAAACTGCCAAAATGTAATATGCTTGGTAGTAGAATCATTAGTGTTACAAATTACAGAAGTGTTGGAAGATAAGATAATGGGAAAAGGATGCTTGGAAAGCAGAAAGTCCATTTTCTTTTAAATTGCTAATGGAATAATCAGCAGAGGTGGAGGGTGAGTGGAAAGTGTTGCTGCAAGGGACTGGGACTTGGCAATTAGAAGTATTTTGGGATCTAGTATTTCAACATTTCTCAGAGCAATCTAAGAAAAATGGCTTATCCTATGAGCTGTAGCTTCTGAAGACTTCAAGGATGTTTTCAGGAAGTTCTTCTATCTGGTATTTCTAAAGCAACAAAGTTGTTGCCTCAAATCGCTTTGCTGTTTAACATTCCTCTCTTCTCTTATTAAGGTTTTGGTTGTAATCACAGATGTGAATGATTGTGCCCCTGAATTTCATCAGTCAATTTACAGCAAGGTTGATGTTCCTGAAACAGTTACTATGACAACTGCACTTCTACAAGGTTAGTGCTTCTAAAATGATTCGTTACGTTCAGTGTGAGTATTGACATTTTCGTCCCACTAATTAGACTTCAGTTCAGAAGGCAAAATTGCCTGCCCTAGCATGAGTAGTTGCAACTCTCTGAAGACAAATGGCACCAGGTAGAATTGGGTCATGATTATTTGCTGCTGCTGCAGCCCAAATAATTTTGAGGGACAGATGGCAAAGGAAACAAATCTTCTTTGTGGGATTTTGAAGTAACAGGACTTCAGTTGGGGTTAGTATTATAGCAGCAGGCTTATAATAGCAATTTTGCAATGTTTCGTCTCTTGAAGGAAGAGAATGATGTTGGATCAGAAATTACAGACACATCACCTCACCTTCTCTGCCTGTCTTAATTCAAGAGTCCTACATGAGCTTGCTGTAGGATATACTGCTTTTTTGCATTAAAAGCCTCTTGTGTGGTTTAACTGGTTTGTGGGAGGTTTTGTTTAGGTGCTTGAGAAAAAGACTGTGCTTCTTCCCAATGTAATCAGTGGCTTAAGCTTTAAATGGTGATGCTTTGTAAGTTTGGTAACTTTGGCTTTGTAAGCTGCAAAAATCTTGTGTTGAAAATGTTTATAAAGAAATGAGCAGATCTTAGCAATAAAATTTATGTCAACTCAGCAGTTGTACAAGGGCCTTATATTAGTATTTAACCCTTACACAACCTTTTTATAAATCTTGAGGAGAGGGGGAATTAAACTACTGGAAAATTGCTGTTCCCTAGTAAATAGGATTTTATAGCATCTACTATTCTACATAGTGATTTATCCTGTAGTAATGGAAGTCTATAAGTTACTATTCTGGTAACTGCTTTTTCGGCATAGGGTTTTGTAGGTTACGGGTAGGATCTGACAAACGCATAACATGATGCAGTTTAATATATATAAATATTTCATATTAAATCACACAGGGTGTGATCTGTCCGAGTGATATTAAGTCAGCAGTATAGCTGAGGTGGACATGAGAATATATATCTCTGTGTGGAAATAGGTTCTTGGTAGTGCAGGGCTCTTTAAATCCAGCAAGGGCAAGTTCTAGCAGCTGAATTCAACCAGGGACTTAACTTTTTTTTTTTTTTTTAAACAACTTATTTCCAGTAAGGGTTAGTTCAATAAGAAACACAGGGCATAGCACAGTTTTATAAATTATTTCAAGCACCACATGGCAAGGCAAATGCTATTACTGTTCTATACTACACAGTAATTCTCTTGTTATAGTACTTAACATTCCAGGTTACAAACTTTAATCTACACAATGTCTTTCTCTTTTAATAGTGACAGCCACTGACTGTGATTCAAAAGAGAATGCCGAATTGCTGTATTCTGCTTTGAGTCAAGACTTCAGCATTACTTCTCATGGTACTGTTTTTCCAGCAACACGGTTGGACTATGAGCGACCTGGCCACCTGTATGAGTTTATAATTATGGCTGTAGATAAAGGAGAAGAGCCGAAGACTGGGACAGCAACTGTTAGGATCCATGTTTCAAATGTGAATGACGAAGCACCTGAGTTTTCCCAGACAATGTAAATATCTATAAAGACAACTCTGTTATCTTTGTCTTTTACTGTTGCTTTTTATGTTTTGGTCAAAAGGCTTGTCATTACAGGATGGTAACTGGCTTCAGTTCAGTCAAGGTGAGAGTTGGACTGACAGATGTGGGTTGATCTTTAGACTCTGAGACTCTCTTACTACCAGAAAAAAAAAGAAATATGTTTTTTTCAGTGTACAGTAGGGCATACGTATCTGCCTAGATAGAACAGGTAGTATATAGACAGTCTCTTTGAATGGATCTTGCATTTAAGTTTTTTCCAATACGTAGTGAAAAAGGTGGTGCAGTATTTTCAGATTATACATTTCAAGGGGACTCTACCACCAGCAAAGGAAATCAAGCAGAAAAAGCAGGCAAGTCAGTGTTGTCCTCAGCCTTCATCCAGAGGACGTGGTGGAGTTTTGCCTTTTAATTATGCAATTTAAGCTTACAGTCAACAGTCTGCATCCCTGGTTTATAATTGTAAAAGAAAAATGCTTCGATGACAGAATCCTGTATGACCACTGAATTACAAGAACAGCAAATAAATGTCGATAAGTGGAGTTCACTTAATTTCACTTAGTCCCGTGACCTAAAAACTACGTTTTCCCTCTCCCCCCCTTTCTAAAGCATCAGTGAGCATTTTTCTTCCATCATTAGGGCTCAGAAGTGTCTGAATCAATGTCATAAGTACTATAAACTTGCATTCATGTTAGAGGCTTAGTAATGGAATTCCCAGTCAGCTTCTACATCAGTCCTCTACTTACTAAAACAAGAAGTTGCTCAGGACAAAATCCCAGCAGAGATTTCATTGATGCTAAGCTTGTGAACAAAATATCAAAGCTTTCTGGCAGTCTGTCCTTTATGTGAGGGGAACCTCTGGCTTCAAAATCTTGTGCTTTCCTTTCTTTCCTAAACATTGCTTAGGAGATACAGGTTGGAAAAATTGATATTTTGTAAATTCTTACTGGATCTTTATGCATTTTCAAACACTAAACCCAACAAAGTTTCTCACTCTTCAGATGATGCCTATTTTTCATTTATTTATTTGTTTTAATAGTCAGGGTCATTGCATATTTATCTGTTAGTTGTGGATCTGTTTCTAATTTTTAATCAAAAATGAGTGATAGTATTAAAGATGCTGTAAACATTTCTTAAGAAATTGGAAGCAGAAAACATAGTTTAAACAAAACACCCTGCCAGCTCGTATATTTAAAGAAGAACATTATTAAAATGAACATTATTTTAAATTACCAAACATTCACAAGAAGCTTTTCTGTTCCCAAGGCAATAATAGCAGGGAAACTGTATATATGTATAGATTGACATTGGAATTGAATTCAGGTCCTGGAATTCAAATTATCTCAAGTTCTCATTTAACCAGGTTAACCAGACTTTTGATTTTGCTTTATCTTTCCCATTATGAAAAAAATCCTGAACCCGAAGGTGAAATTCAGAACTTAGTTGAAGTTTTCTGCAAAATGGATTCATCATGAAGACTTGTAAGTTAGGTCCTGTTGAGAGACTGGTTTGCAATTACTGCAGTGCTCTGTGGCAGGCGAATACAAATCAAGATGCTGCTGCTGTCCTTGTAGCCCTTTGTTTAAATAGATTTACAGTCCAGCATAAACTTGTGATTCCTTGCCGTGAGCTTTCTTTCATCACTGTTACTCTTTATCTCAGTTATGAAATGCTGAAGGCTACCACTGTGTTTCATTTTGTCAGTTTTTACTTTTTTCTTTTTAAGAGACCTCTTCTGATGACTTGAACTCTTCTGTCCCTATATTTCATGTTCAAAACTACGAGAATTACTGTTCAGTTGCTTTCCAGATGCAAAATTAAGACAGTATCCCGAGGGTTGTGACTGAATTAAATGAGAATAATATACTTCTCTTATTTCATTGCATATTAAATTGGGAGAAGAAAAATGCTGTTTCTGCAAAGGTTTTGATGAAAACACACATACCTAGACAACAAAAGCTAAGGGAGAGGTTTTCTGTACGTCCATTTTCTTTGAGTTTTTCTACGCTCAGCATATGGAGAGTGGGTCCATAAGCACTCTGAACCCAGCAGCACATACGTATTTTATCTGTACCGTTGTACAGCCAGCTGTAGTTCATTCTTATGGCTGAGCTTTGGGATATCTATTATGGAGCGGTCTGTAGTATGCTTTAGGCTGGCCTGTGCTCAATCCAGTCAGATAAAATAATACGTATTTGGGACTTTGCTAAAGCAGGGGGCTTTTGTACTCCAGAGAGCTTAGGCTGATAATGCTTCTTAAGAGCTTACAATGTCAGTGATGTGTCTGGACTTGAGATTTTTGTAAAACTGACGTTAACGCGCACATCCTTCAGATCTGATTCTCATCTTAGTCTTGCTGGTGCAAAGAAGCATTTTGAGAATTTGTGTCAGAAAATGTGCTGTGACGAGCAGTGCTTTAACTTGGCAAATGTTTGCTTCGATTCTGTGAATCATGCAGCTCATTTTTTCAATTAAAATAAAAAAGCAAATTCTGCATTTAGCACAAGTTTTGTTGCAAAGCTGAGCTTCAGAGCTTCAGTACTGCTGAAAGTTTGCAATGGAAATCTGTGGTAGGTAACAACAGACAGACATGGATGGTTGGGCAGATCATCAATACTAACATTTCACTGGTTAAGAGAAGCATCCTATCAGTGTAATTATATTAATAAATTACAAATCTCTGCAGTACCCTTTGCTCAGGTAGTCAGTAGGTGTTGTAAAGCACAGTTCTATATATATTATTTCCTGTCTAAGTTAATAAATACATCATACTCGTTTCTTTGCACAGCTACAGGAGTTTTGTTTCTGAAGATGCAGGCCCAAACACACTGATTGCTACAGTTAATGCCATTGACCCTGATGGAGGTGGTGTGACATACGATATTCTGTCTGGGAATCAAAAAGGAAACTTTGTTATTGACACTAAGAAAGGTAATAATATATTAGCTCTTTGCTGTTGCAGTTATAATGTTGATTCTGATCTGGTACAGCTTGAATTTGGTCTTCATTTGGTGGCAGTTATAAAAGCTGAATAGCATACTCTATTTTTGAAGCTAATACCTAATTTTAAAAAGTGCAGGAAAAAGACACAATTACTCTAGACTCTCTTATATTATTAAAAAAAAGTACTATTTTCATAAAAGCTTTGTATAACTGACCTATCTTACTTGTTCATTGTTTGCTTTCAGTCAGTAGCTTAGTAGAGAGCATTATTATAGATAGCAGGTAACTTAATAGTAACTAAATAGAGAATGTTATTATTGATAACAGTGTGACATTCCAAGTGTCAAACAAGGACGTGAGTAACATTTAATCTAGGAAAGTAGTTTCAAACTTGCATTATTCACGAGTGATATTACTTAGGCAAGAATACTGCGTGCATGAGTTAAAAAAATACGTGTGGGGAATACTTTGTGGTTTAAGTAATTTGTTCTGAAATAGCAGATTTTACATCTTTTAAAATTCTTCTCAGCAGTTGCATATTTTTAAAACCCCAAAGGAAAAAGTCCCATGAAATTGGTGTCCTTTTTAAAAAAAAGAATTAAAAAATGCACAAACACACATTATCTGAGCAGGTTAGCATATGCCTGTAAATTAGTAGGATTTATTTGCTGGTGATTGCTTGAAAAAAACAGAAGAGGATGTTTTGAGGCAGAAATAGTCCTTCAAATTGAAATCCTACTGAAGGATTGAAGTAACTTAATTAACTTCATTTAAACTACATTATATGTAACCTGTTTTGAACTGCAATCAAAATCTGAACTTCTGTTTTTCAAAGCATAAGTGTTGAATATTTAGGCAGGAGTAAGCTGCTGTACATTATTCCTCCTCTTTATTTCATAGACTTCACTTAGTAGGAGATGTTAATTTCAGTGCAGATCATGTTTTTGCAATATTCATGTTAGATTCGAAAATGTTCCCAAAAATACGGTCTGCAGGTAATTTGCAAGTGTTGAAACATGATCCCGAATTTATTGAGAGCTCCTTTTATCCTTTCTGAGTTAAAACTAGAATTGTAGGTTCCAAGAGTTAAATTTCTAAAGGTGTTTTGGCACCTGAAGGAACAATGGTTTTAAAAGTGTCTAATTGCTATGGGTGTGTAGTATATCTGATCCTTCTGAATATCTGTATTGTAAGTGCTCGATGAATCTTAACATTTGTTTGAGAGCATCTCTTAGGATTAGCTGCATAGTTTTAATATAATCATGTATAAGTACTTTTATACTTTTTTACTGATTAATTTTTATAGTCTTTAAAACTTAATTTTAGAAACATTATAATTTTTTGGCTTTTGTTGCTTAATAAACCGATAAGGGTTATACAGTGGCTTGTAGCATTTTCTTTTCAGAAATGATGTCAAGGGAATAGTCTGCACCCCCTTGCTACAGAAATGCCAAGGTAAAGTGGAGATCTGTCAAACATAAGTGCTGCAGCTAAAACAAGACATTTGCAAGCAAACTGACTGACATTGATGCTGTGACAATACTGTTGTAATGACAGTTGCTGTTATGCCTGATGAATAACAGAGGTGATTGATGGATGATGGAGCAAAAGAATGACAGCTTCTTACTGCATGGTTCCAGATAGCTGTAGTCTCTTTTTCTTTTGTAGCAAATCTTTCATACATCTTTCTCTGACAGCTCCTTTATGTCCCACCCATCATTTGGGTGGCTTGGGAGAGTAGCAGAACACCGGTTTCTGAGAATATGCCTGTAGGGATAAATGCTGCTGTGCTTGTGCTGCAGGAAGGAAAACTTGAGCTAGTTTGTTTATAAAAGCTACAGCAGCAGACACAGTCCCACATGCTTTGTTGCAGTAATGATACAGGAACACAGCCAGGCTCATTAATGGGGCAGGCACAGGTAAAACACAGGTCTGGCACAATGATTTTCTGGATTTTTGTTTTGCTTTGTTTGTTTCTGCAGCAGATACACAAAAGCTAATATGTGCAGGTCAGCTGAGTTGTAGCTGTCATCTCATTTAGCTCTGTAGACAAACTTGCAGAGAAGCCTGGTGTGCTGTCTCAATTTCGTGTTCATATCAGACTGCAGTAAAAATACCATGGTGAAATTGAACTGTAGCAGCCTTGTAGTTTATTGATGAGTACGTAAACCAGAGTGGTTTGTTGTGGTGCTTACTAGTGAGAATAACTGTAATTGGTTAATGGAGAAAAAAATTAAACCAAACAACCTATTGTTTTTACAGGGCTAGTTAGACTTCGTTCAAGTCTGTTTCCTAAGCTGCAGGGAACAGAATATGTACTTAATGTCATAGCTACTGATGATAATGCCTCTGGAGGACCCCATTCTCTTACAAGTACTGCCCAGGTTGTTGTGAAAATTGATGATGTCAACACTAACAAACCTGTCTTTCAGAAGGTAAATATATGAGGCTTGGTCGTTTGTATTAGACTGTGTGGTAAATGCTTAAGATTGTGTTGTTGCTACAAGTGATGCAGCAGCTAAGCTATTCAAGAAGCGGTCACATCCATCTCTCCTGGAGGCCTGATGCCACTGTCTTCTCCATCTTTTCCATCCCTCTCCTAAGATTTACAGGGTCTGTTCTATTGGCAGAATAGCTCCTGTGAGAACTGTCTTTTCCCTGAACCACATCTCATCTCTGGCATTTTAGAAGATGAAGTTGAGTGAATAACTGTTGGACCCATGTTCAGTGTGATGTGTGAGGAGGAATGGATAGGTATAGCCTCCCTCCTACGCAGTGAGCTTGTTACAGGATATTCCAAAACACCGCTCTAAATTACATAGGCTTCTTTTGATGATTGTATGTCTGGAACTGATGAAAGAGAGAAGAATAAAAGTGGGGTTTTATCTTAATTTGTTAAGTACTATAAAAAAAGAAATGCTTGAATAGGTTTTCAGAATGTTAATTCATATTAAAGATCTGTTTGTCTAAAAATAAAGTTGGATGCTGATGGCTAAAATGTTGATGGACAATGTTGCATATTTTGAAGAGTCAGTGACTCTCAGTGTTACTCTTGGGAATTCTCAGTAATCTGTCGTCAACAAAGTTACTTCGTGTAGAAATCCCTTTTTGAGAAAAACCGTTCTGTGGGCTGGGCAAGCGTATGCCCTCTTTTTTATAATATTTTTGCTAATATAGAGAAGTATTTGCATTTGGAAAGTAACTGTACCTTTTTGTCCAAGTATTTTCATTAGTTGGAGGTGCTCAGTGGCCTCATGTTACATGTTACAACTATGAAATAGCAACTGAAGTCTGTAAATTAGTCACAGTACAGATAAAACACTAATATCAGTGCATGTGTATGAAAGTGTAGCTAAGTGTACTTTTTTCCTTCCCCCTCCTCTATGTCCTTAAATCAAACAGCATGGTAAGTCCTTGGGTTTTTTGTGCCTTTTTTTACTTCCTCCCCTCTCTTAGTGTCAGTATTATCAGGAACATGCTTCAGTACTGGAGAACCAGCCTTCAGGGACAGTTGTACTGCAGGTTGAAGCTACTGATGCTGACAAAGGAGCCAATGGTCTGGTGAAATATGGCTTGGTGCAGAGAGGTGGTGTCCTGCCAGCATTTAGTATTCATCCTGACACAGGTAAGGCGAGTAACAGAACTGATACTGACATATAGAAACTACTTTCTTACACTGATGGGAAAAGAAAACCCTTAAGTAAAATCATACTTCATGCTTTCTCATTTAGTTTTTTGATAGCAGACAAAACAGAAACTGCATTAACTGCATGAACAGGTATTCTGTGAAACCAGAAGTGTCCAGGACTGAAGTAGAAGGAATGTTTTTTCTGAAATGTGGAAATTCTGCTGTGTGAAACAATGATTTGTCTTTTTTTGTAACTGGATTTAAAAGAACCACCATATTTAAAGTGTACATTGTATTACAACATTGTTAATAGCATATAAATGATTTATCCAAGTGACAGCAGTCTTACAAACAGAAGGAGACTAAGTCTTGGAAGGTCAAAACTAAATTCAGGCTGAATTTTTGGAGAACGAAAGACACAAAGCATGTCTTTTCCCTGTCCTTACTGCTTTTCAAAAGAAATATTTTTTATTTCTTGTTGTAGGCTTATTTAATATGTTTCATTGTATGACAGACAAATAAGCATCTAAATGTAGAATGCAGAGTATTTTAACTCTCTGGTATTTCATATGTTTTCAGGTGTACTGACAACTGTTCAGGTATTTGATCGAGAAAAGCAGAGGGAATATCCTATCACTGTCACAGCAACAGATCAGGCGGCGGAACCGCTCATTGGAATATGTCAGATAAATGTTATCATCTTGGACCAAAATGACAACGACCCCAGATTTGAAAACACTCATTACGAATGTAATTGAGAGTCATGGGATAGCGTTTCAGTGCCCTGAGTGTGAGCTTACCTGGTGTGTTGTCTTTCCTGGCAGTAGATCGCATGTCCAACTAGGTGATTGCAGCCAGACATGCACCTACCTTAGTTGTAACTCTGTGTAATGTGCAGTGTAACAAGCAGAGTCTTGGCTCGTAGGCTTTCCTGAGTGTTGTTATGGGAAAATTCCTTGAAACAATAGCCATGTCAGTACCTTTCCTTACCTGACTATACCGAATGTCTGTGGTACCACACAGAAATGCGAAAGTTGCAGTAAGAACATGAGTGCGCAGCACTGAGCACTGTGTATCCTTTGTTTTCTGATTAATAGGTTTTTGTCATGACTTTTAATTACATACTTTTCCCATTTGAATTTTGTAATTCTTCACTGTTTGTTGTTCTACCTTGCCTTCTTGGTTCCTCAAAAAACCCTTCCTGTTTATGGATGAACACCCAGAAGCGTGTGTAATATTCATAAACAAATGAAGACTTACAGTTCTCAGTTAGTTATACTAACTGAATGAGAAATGAGACTGAATTATCAGTCTTCTCAGTTAGTATAACTAACTCAGTTATAGTTATACGAAGTCCTAGAAAGTAGTTTCTGACAATGTGGACCTTTTCTTCTAACTTTATGCAATAAATGAATATTCCATTTTTGTATATTTCATACAGAGCGATTAGTCCAGTAGTACAAATACGAGACCAAAAAAAAGTAGTTATCTTATGAGAAATAAGAATTCCAAGTTATTAATGTGGTAATAAGAAGTTCAGATGTGATCCATAGCTCTGGAGTGATAGCAGCTCTTTAAAATACTCAGTTTGATTCTTACTCCCATTGTTCCAAGGAAGATAAAGTTATAGCTTCCATACATTATTACTTTAGTATTTCTTCCTTTCTTAGTAAGATGTTCATGGTACTTCAGGAATTAATGATCAGTTTGAAATATCCTTTCCTTACATTAGATTTCCTAAGAGAGGACACAAGAGTTGGGACCAGCTTTCTTCGTGTTGCAGCCCATGATGATGACTACAGCTCCAGTGCTGCCATTACATATTTGATAGCAAATGAAGAATCAAATTATTTACAGATTAATCCTACTACAGGCTGGGTGTTTGTGAACCAACCCATATCTCAGGTATGGTGCTTGCTTTCCTTTTTAAGCTGACTATTTCTGTATAATGTAGGAGGGACTCAGGTTAAAAGTTTGTGTTCAAACTCCCCTTCACATTAAAGCGTCAATATGTTATGTTTAAATTAAGCATGAGTTTAAGGCTTTTAGCTGATGAGTTCATTGACTGCGAATTGCATATAAGCAAGCCCTGCTTTCAGCTGGGAAAGTAGCACCTGACAGTATTGCCTCTGAGAACTTGTTCTTCCCATTTCATTAGCTTTGGCATAGTAATACCAAGGACTGGAGGGCTGAGACCGTAAGCAGGGGAGCAAGAACCCTGGTGCAGGACTTCACCCTGTTAACAGGCAATGAATTAAGACACAAACCTGACTGTGAAAGAGTGTGAAACCTTGCTTCTAATACAGATTCCCAACTTGATTCATGTTAGTCATGGTGGACTAAGCTGTCCGTTAGGAAGGTTGAAGGCATAACAAACAAAATTGTTGCATGTAGATACCTAAAATCTGTCAGTTTCATCCATTTCTAAATACCTACATAAACAGTTTGATATTTTCAGGGTTGTAATTTGTGTTGAAATGAAAATATTGTAGATGTCAATCTTTAAATACCTAATAGATATTTTTAATATAGAATTTTAACTTCTAAATAACTGGCACACAAAAGTTCAGTGAAGATGTACCTTTTTAACATATTTTCTTTATTGAATCTAAGAACCCTGCAGACCTAATAACAAAACCTGTTGATAGGTACACATAAGAACTCAGGGGCTCCACAGAGTGCTTCTTTCTTTGTTTAGTTTTCAACTTTGTGTGACATTTGCTAAGATATATTAAGACAAACAGCAACATTTTCCAGCAATCTGAAGTTAAGCAAAGAGCAGAATTTCCAGCAACCTTGCACCTACTTCCTATTCTGAGCTCAGTATTCTACAGTTGTAGATGATTTTATACTGTGCAGGTTTTTAAAGTGTTCCTTTAATTTTATGTATTCATCTATTTTGGAAAAAAAAACCCCAAAGCCCAAACCCAGACTCGCTGGAGCCCTGATCAAAACCCTCTGTAACAAAACCTTTTTTACCGTTCAGAAGTCATCTATAATTCGAGAGATTATTGCTACAGATGGAGGTAATAGGAGTAGTAAAGTTGACCTTGCAGTAACTATTATCAGTGCAAAAAACCAGCCTCCGCAGTGGGAAAGAGGCAGCTATGAAGTTGTTATTCCAGAGAACACGACACAAGATGCATCAATTTTGGTAAGGTTGGGACAGGTTGGTTTGTCTGTCTGTAGCTCGAAGGCTATAGAGTAACTTAATGTTGCTTATTTGCTTCTGTGTTACCTGAGGTGATTATTTGGCTTAAAGTGCTTAGAGTTGTTCAGTTTCATTGCTTGGAATGAGTAATCAAAACAGCTTTATGAAATAACTCTAAAATACATATTTTTAGGAAAAAAGCATGAGCAACCAAACATGTAATGATTGTGTGCGGCCTGGATGTTTTCAGGCAGGGTTAAGATTTGGTATCATGAAATGCTTATCCTAGTGTTTTCAGCTGAGATCTGAAGATCTGGGAGAGTCAGTACACAAAAGCTTTTTGAAATGTTGCTGTACTGACAAAACTTTTCGAACTGTGCAGACAATCAAAGCAACTTCTGCCGTTGGTGATCCCCGTGTGACTTATAACTTAGAAGAAGGACTTGTTCCAGAGACCAACATGCCGGTTCGTTTCTACCTGACTCCAAACAGACATGATGGTTCTGCTTCAATCCTGGTAGCTGAGCCCCTAGACTATGAAACAACAAAGAACTTTCTGCTGAGAGTTCGAGCACAGACTGTTACTGCAGTTCCTCTGGCAGCATTCACTATGGTCTATATTAGTGTAACAGGTGTGTAAGCTGTTCAGTGATGTTATAATCATAGTACTTTTGTTTAAAGTTTTATACTTCTCCTTATGCATTCTTTTTGACGTTTTAGATGTCAATGACAATGTCCCATTCTTTACTTCACCTGTTTATGAAGCCTCAGTAACAGAAGGAGCTGGTGTTGGGACATTTGTCATTCAGGTGTCTGCCATCGACCTTGACCTTGGTCAGAATGGTGAGGTAAGCAAGTGGGGATCTACGTCTCCCATGATGAAAGGTATGGAATAACTTCTGTGTGAACAACAGCTAAACCGACTACAAGTCTTCAATCTAGAAAAGGGATGACTAATAAGGAAACATGAGACGAAATAAAGTCGTTAATAACATGTTTCTTTGTGTTGCCATGTCAAAAATACAATTAAAACTAGTAGGTGTGAGACAAAACAAAATATATTGATATTATGTGTAGTTCAGGTGAAGAACTTGCTGTAGAATGCTCTTATTTGGAAAGACCTAAAATGTGACTGGATAAATTAATGGAAGAAAAAAATGTGTTAAAAGATTCTGTGAGTTGTAAATCATTGGGAGTAATGAAAACTGAATCCTTGCAAAATATGTCAGGTTAACATCAAAAGTAGATGTATTTGTTACTGTTTTTAAAAATGGAAAGTAGTTACATCCTTTGAACAAGAGTGCAAGCTGAAGACAAGGGCACAGTAAGATACATATAAGAGACTAGAACATGGTCCATGATACTGAGCAAGTACGAATTCAGCTCACCTGTGGCTATTATATTACTACCTGGGATCGTTAGCTGAGTTTGGGTGCTGTTGCACAAGCACTGTGCAAATGTGAACTAGTGAACTTGGGAACTGATTGGACAAGACAAATTTATTTCCTTTACAGATTGGCTATCAACGAGCAAGGAAGTTAATTGACTTCAAACTTGATTGCTCAAGCTAGCAGCTTCACATAGCTTTCTTGGCCCTGATTAAGTTCTTGAACACAAGACTGTTCTTCCTCTCTTTAATTACTTACTTAGTTGTCAACTATCCAACAAAAGGAAAGTATATATTAAAAACTGTTTTTTTAATCCTGTAGGTAACTTACTCCATGTTACATGACAGTAGCAGAGACTACACATATTTTCGCTTGGACTCACAGACAGGCTCAATATACACTGCCTCATTGTTTGATAGAGAGAAGAAGGTGTCCTATCTTCTAGAAGTCAAGTCAGTAGATGGCTGTGAGTCAGCTCGACCTGGAAAACATGGGAAGCCAAACTCTGGTGAGAGACAGATGTCTGTGGCAGGCATTATTTTACCTGGACTGGTCTCTGAAAATAGAAGCTTGAAATGCAAGATGAGGTGTTCATTGCCCTTTTTTCAAGTGTACTTGTGAAAGAGTGTCCATTGTTGTGGTTTTACATTGGTTTTTGTTTTCTTTTTTTACTGTCTGTCTGTGCAACAGTTCTGTCGGAGCTGGAAGAGCTATTTTATATGATGAGCAAGCAAGTTTTTTGTTCTGGAATTAAAAAGAAAACAGGGCTTCATAGATAGAGTTTAGAGAGTATTTCCTAGCTGGTAAAGATGCACCCATTATCCTTAGGATGTAGATCTTTCGATAGTAGAAGTGTTTTTCAAAGCACTGCATAAGGTACTGTATTCAGTCTAAAGTAATTATGAAGTATGAAGCATGAAAGTTCAAGGTAGAAAATCCCATTCTCAGTTGATGGCTGTCCTTAAAGACAGACTTAAAATTTGGCTTTTGTGGCTTCAGGACAAAAAGTTATGACTCAAAACTATACAATTGCCATATTAGATATCAGTTATTCACGTATTATCTGTTTAAACGTATTGGATGTGACATTCGTTTGATATCCAAGTGCTTTTGAGTAATGTTGATATATATATGGCCCACAACCCTAAGGTTTGTTTCTGTATTGTCTGCATATTTGTCTTTGTTTAATGTGTGTCTGGACAGCTTAAGGAATTGCAGCTGACAGAAGTGGCACAGATGAGTATTATAATCTCTTGTTTCTTGCCTCTCTAGACACTGCCTACGTACACATTTTTATCATTGATGTGAATGATAACAAGCCTGTGTTCCCTCAGAGTGTCTATGAAGTAAATGTGGATGAAGACCAGGATGTGGGCTCAGCTATCATTACAGTCAGTGCTAGTGATGAAGATGAAGGTAAAGTATTGGAATTCCCAATAGCTGTGTCTAAAATATTAATGAGTTAATTTCAGAACACCAAGACATAGTTACTGATGTTAGAAAGGAAAATGTCTTTTTGTCTCTAGATTTTTAAACTTCTGTAAGTGTGAACTGATTGGGCATGAACATTAGTTCATAATGGAGCTGCAAGGCAGAAGTCAAATAACTCTTATTTCTAGAAGCAATGCATTAATGTGGGATGATGGGGAATAATTTCTGTGCCAGCAAATACAAATTTATAATAGATCATATAATTTTCTTACAAATGGGCACCAATAAAAATGTCTTGCTTAACTAGAACGAATCAGACTTTATTTCAGTGGGATTCATTTGCTTTCTCTATGGACAGTATAGTTGTATTCTCTTTCTTTTTTCCTTTGTACTCATTCTCATATTTGAGTCTAGACTTCCTAGAATGAGTCCAGAATGGTTACGGTATGAAGTATTTTATGATAACTCACTATTACACGCTGGGTGTTAGCAAATAAGAATTTGTCTTTTTGGTCCCATAGCCTTGGCCAGTCATATTGATCCTTCAGTGAATTTGAGGGATCATAAGTAAAAGCAGAATTAATACTTCATTGCAAAGACACAAATTACAGTTGGACATACCAGAATTGAAAATGCTGGTAAGTAATCTGACATAGCTGCATGTTTTAAAAGACCACAAAACTGTAATACCAAAAATCAATTCTTGTATGATTTGTACTTCCTCTTAGCATTCCATGTTTCATCTGCTTCAAGAAATGTGTTTTCTGACACTGTTGGTAATTGACAGGAACAAATGCTAAATTACGGTATCAGATCACAGCTGGGAACACAGAAGGAGTCCTTGGTGTCGAATCAGAAACAGGAGCCATTTTTATTGCCCAACCACTGGATTATGAAGAAACGAAAATGTATGAGATTTGCATGTTGGCCTCTGATGGGAAATGGGAAGACTATGCAGTTATCATCATCAATGTCATGAATAAAAATGATGAGATTCCAGTTTTCTTTATCAACGAATACTATGGAAGTGTGATTGAGGAACGGGATGGATTACCAGTCTTTGTACTTCAGGTAGTATATATATAGAGAGAGATTATAATATTTCAGTGAAAGAGCACAGATTACTGGGTTAAGATTATGTTAATAATCCAAAAGAGATATATTAATGAAATTTAGTTTCACTGAGTGTTTCTGTCAGTGGAGGAAGAGAAATGGGCTTTTATGGAAAAATAATTACAAAGATATTAAGTAGGATAAGCAGGATAGCTTAAAATCCTAAAAAGTGATCCTAAAAAGTAAATCATTAATATTTTAAAGTAGCTATCAGAATAGCATAGTTGAATCACCTCTAAAAATATGAAAAATAAAATACGATTTTAGTATTAGAATATCTACCTTGTTATTGTGGTGCAAAGTATATTTACCTACCTGAATTGTCCCTCAGCCACCTCTCATTTGCCATTCTTCTGGTATGCAGATGGTAATAGCATGTTACCTACTTTTGCTTGGACTCCTTTAGACTCTAGCAGCCCATAGGATATAGTGCAATATTTACATATTTTATAATTTCCATGTCCTTGTTTTCAAAACTTTTGTAGGTTATGGCAAATGATCCTGATAGTGATGTGGATGAAGGAGATTTGAGATACTCATTGCATGGGCATGGTGCAGCTGAGACTTTCACAATAGATGAGAGAACAGGCAGCATTTACTCCAACAAGATGCTGGATCGGGAAGAGAGAGCACTGTGGAGATTTGTTGTATTGGCTACGGATGAAGGTGGAGGAGGACTTACGGGATTTGCTGATGTAATTATTAACGTGTGGGATATAAATGACAATGCGCCCATGTTCTCATGCATGCCTGATGATTGCAATGGCAGTGTCTTTGAAAATTCTCCTGCAGACACGTTAGTCATGGAAATGCGTGCTGTTGATCGTGATGATCCAAATGTAGGTCTTAATGCTATCCTGACCTACAGGATAACAGAGAATGTAAGAAATGAGTTTGGTGCTGACATATTTAGTATCAACCCAGATACTGGTACAATCCATGTAGCAGGGGGAATGCTAGACAGAGAAAGGACTGAAAATTATTTTCTTACTGTTGAAGCAAGAGATGGGGGAGAGCTAACAGGAACAGGCACTGCCACTGTCTGGATTGTAGACATCAATGATCATGTACCTAAATTCACAAAAAAGGTGTGGCAGGCAATAATACCTGAAAACAGTGCCATTGACTCAGAAGTGCTGCAGGTGTGTGCTACAGATGCAGATGTTGGGGAAAATGCCAACTTAATATTCAGTATCATCAGGGGAGACCCAGATCAGAAGTTTTATATTGGGAAAGACGAACAATGGCAATGTGCCGCTATTCGACTGAAAAAAAAGTTGGATTTTGAGAATGCACATGAAAGGCAGTTTAATCTTACTATTGCAGTGGAAGATCTTGATTTTTCTAGTATTGCAGTGTGCCTGATTGAAGTTGAAGACTCTAATGACCACAGCCCAGTTTTCCTTTCCCAGTTTATTCAGACAAGCCCTTTCTTTGAAAACATGCCTGTAGGTACTACAGTAAGCACAGTGAGAGCTACAGACGAGGATTCTGGTTTGAATGGGAACATTATATATTCTATAGAGTCAGATTCGGATCCTATGAGACAGTTTGCGGTTGACCAATATGGTCATGTGGTTGTGGCAAATACACTAGATCGTGAAGTCATTCAGAAATACAGTTTAGTTGTACAAGCTTCAGATCAAGGGACACCTGCCTGCACTGGAAGTGTTACAGTTCTGGTTAACTTGCTTGATGTTAATGACAATGGACCACGGTTTGAGGCACCATATATGCCTGTAGTTTGGGAAAATATATTGAGGCCTGAAACAGTGTCAATGAACCATACATCAAAACTGCTGCATGCGTTTGATCCGGACGGTGAGGAAAATGGGCCACCATTCATGTTTTCATTGCCACCAGATTATCAGAGTTCTCTGGATTTTTCTCTTACTGACAACAGAAATAACACAGCAACGGTAACTGCGTTGAGGTCCTTTGACAGAGAAAAGCAGAAAATGTTTCATCTGCCAATAGTTATAACAGATAGTGGGATTCCAGCTATGAGCTCTACAAGCACCCTAACTATAACAATTGGTGATGAAAATGACAACTGCCATGAATCTGGCCATAAGGAAGTCTATGTGTACAGTTACGAAGGTAGGTGCTATCTGGATATTATATCAGATTCATGAGTATAGTACAGTTTTACACAGAATTTCTCTCTTGCAGTTCTTAATTTTTTTTTTTTTTTTTTGAATGGCTTACATATTTTAAAACTGAAACTCCAGTTTTGTAAACTAATAGATCAAGTGGAATGAGTAAAGTATATTTGCAAAGCTCAGACCCTGGTATGTGAAAGGTCATATACCAAAAAACTGTTAGCTGCAAACAAATATATATTGCACTTACAGAAAAAGCAGTATTTTTATAAACCAATAAAATCTATTTTCCGGTCACTAGTTTTCACCTACACAGAGGAAAAGTTTTTTGTGTGTGTACACATAATTCAGGAAATATCTGATGCTGAGAGATCTGAAGATGGGAATGGCAGAACTGAAGCAATTTAAAGAAATAGAGTATCATAGATGAGCCCTACCCAGAAATTGTAGAGCTGTCCCACCGCCGCTGTGGCAGCCATTGTGTGGCTGAGCAGGATAGAAATCCTGAGGAAGGAAGTTTTCTGATGGCAAGGAGGGATCCAAGAGAAAGCTGGGTTGGTGCTTTTTTAGCTAAAGAATAATCATTGGGGTGCAATAAATGCTTCCTGGAACATGTAGCCTTTGAACTGAGAAAAAAAGATGCTGCTGCTGTTCTGGAGTGGTGCACAGTACTGAGTTCATGAAATAACTAGCAGAAGAGCTGCTCTGTGATAGCAGCAACAATACTGTGAGGTTTAACGTTGTAGTGAAAGAGAGCAGAGCAAATGCATCCATTACGTGAATGCTTTATATTTGCTCAGAGTAGTTTAGCAGGGGATAAACAATTGGATAATATTTTCTAAAATTTGTCTTTAATTTCTATTATTGTGTTTTTTCCTAAATTACTTGTAAAAGTTGACCTTAAATAGTCCTGAATAATAGAACTTACTAAACATGGTTCATTACACCTTTCTCCAAATACTCCGTCCCACATAGACTTGGCTGTACCTTGGTCATCATTGTGTTAGTACAATTACTGGTAAATATTGGAGAAGATTAATCTACAGAAGTTATTTTTGCAGTGAGTTATTTTTGCTGAATTCAGTATACCTAGAAGAGAAAAAGTTGTGACCAGTCTACTGTAGAAATGAGAGAATGAAGTTCCTAGGGCGGATTGGCTCCAGATTTGAACCTTAAAACATTTCCCATGTTGCTGGAACTTGGCTGTGGAATTCAAAGGTCTCTTTCCCTGGAGTTGCTTCTTTTGCTATTTTAGAACAGTGGCTTGGATGTTCCACTTCTGTGGCAGCCCACAGGGGCCTGAGAAAAGAGCCAAGACCTGGCATAGCTTGGTGGCTTCTTGCCCATTTCCTTTTCTCTGTCCTGGCCTTCTCTCCCAGCTGCACCCCAAAAGGTGGTCCCCCTCTTTTGCTGGATTCCACTTGTGTGCCATTTGAAATAATAGAGTAGCAATGAAACATTTGGGTGTTAACTCCTGATGTGGTGATTTTTTTTTTTTTTTAATTTTTATTTTTTTGTCTGAGAATTGTATATAGAGTTGTATTTATTTATCATTCTGTTGTTGTTTTCTGGTGTTCTCAGCTTTTCTCCTTTCATGTGACATCCAAGTGTGCTCACGTTTCCAGAACTGGCAGAAATAATATGACAGGCTATGCATTACTTTAAGAATCTTGGATCATAACCATCAGCAAATTGAGCAGAAATCTGGAAATAATACGTGCAGTAATGAATGCGGCAGAATATAAAGTGCACTGAAAAGCAGAAATTCAATGCAGATTCATTATAATTTATCTCAACAGGAAAATGGTCAACAGCAGTGCTTGGGGAAGTGTTTGCACCAGATCAAGATGACTGGGACAATAAAACATTTCTCTCTGAAGGAAAAATGCTGAAGTGAGGATTGTACTTGTGTCAAAATGAGTAATATTTATGCTTCCATAATTATTTTGCTCACCCTGTATTTCTCCATGTTCCAGATGTGCATAAAGCCAGGGTTATTGAGCGTATTAAGGAATGTACCTCTGAATGCTCTTTTTGTTTTTTTCTTGAGTAACTAGGTATTAAGAAATTAATGCATGAAATACTGTTCTCAAGAGAATGCAGGATCACACCATGATGTTGATTTTTAGTCAGATGTCTGCATTAGTTTATTGGAAAATGTGCATCCTGTAAGATCTGATTTAAAAATAGGCAGAGTTTTTAATATTTGCTTTCAAATGTTAGAGTTAATGGAATACAAATCCCAAATGTAAAAGCCAGAATGGAATCATTTCATCAAATGTGGAAGGGAATTTCGTGATCTCCTTTAACGGCTTAATTTACAATTGCACGTGAAGACCATGACTCAAATTAGTGGAGATTTTCTGTTAATGTAAATGTTGAATTGGATCCCTAATACCTACTTATATGTTATCTGTTCATATCATCAAGTGAGATGGCATATAGCATAATCGTATGCTGCTTAAAATACAGAAAGTGGATGTGAAAATCAATGTGAATTGTGTCTGCTGTGAATAAGAGTTTAAGAGCTTTATGTAGCCCAAAATTGAAGGCTGACTTTCTGTCCGTCAGCAGCCCCTGGGTCTGTTTCCATATTAAGAGGATACTGTTCTATGATAGTGGTCATGGAATAGTTCGATCATTACTTATTACTGTCCCTTTGAGGTGGCAAATGAAGATGATATCAGAGATTTCATACAGAGCCTATCCTGTTCCAGATGGATGATTATGCTGAACCCCATGGTTCTACTACACACTGCTTTCATTCAAGTTTGGGAAAGTCTGGGAATTGGGAGTGGCATCTTTCTACAAACTCTACAGATTGTCATTTCTGAATTTAGGTGTTTCTGGTGCTTTTCTGAGGTTGTTTGCTAATTCCCATAAGTTTTGATCCTATAACCTTCATAGTAACATTTAAGGCCTTCTGAATAATGAATAAAGGAAGTGCTCAGTTTTGTTTTATTAAAGTTTCCTAATTAAAAGCTTATGTCTAGGTCTTTCAGATTAAATCAGAAGACTGGTTCTTTGATGATGGTGGATAACACTCCTCAAGGAATATACAACTTAAAAGTGAGAGTTTCTGATGGAGTTTGTCCTGATGTTATATCTACAGTACAAATCCATGTCGAAGAGCTGGAAAATGAAGCCATACAAAACTCAGCCACTGTGCATCTATCAGGTTAGTATTGTTTGCTGGTGAGTTTAGATCAGCTGCTTCTATAACTGAATGTTTATGTGGTGTAGGTGATGGTATGTCAATACTTGATTTACTTATCACTGTAGGGAACTTCCCAGTATGTTTCAGTATTGTTAAATAAGAAATTGAGAAACTAACCTGTGGTCTTCCAGCATTTCATGTTTTATCTATTTTTGAATCCCAAACTCAGATGTCACAGCAGAGGAGTTCATAAGGAGAGATGAACACGGCAAAACGAGACATACCAAGTTCAAGGAATTACTAGCAAAGATGTTATTCACTAAGTCCAGTGATGTCATGGTCTTCAGTGTGATGAACATTGTTGGAAAACAGATAGATGTAAGATTTGCAGTCCGTGATGGCTCAGCATATTACAGACCTGAGAAACTGCATGCGGAGATGGCAGCATTTAAAAATGAGGTATATTCCCTAGAGTTATTGTGTGTCTGTCTAATTCACCCAGATACTGAGTGTGTTGGGTATATATCACAAACCTCAGTGGAAGATGATGCTACATCTGCAGATAAGGAGCTTTTTTCTTCGGTCAGGGCAAAAGCGCTTCTTAGGCTAGCACTTAATTCAAGCTTTCTCCCTTCTCCTTAGTCCCATACCTACAGTTATGATATGGTTGCACTAACTTTTGGTTCAATAAGAATAACCACTTTTTAGTCACAGAAAGGTGGTTCTCCATTCCCATTATGGTACAGTTGCGTGTGTTTTCTTCAGTCAGTGTTTCATTGTGTAATCTATCAGAGTTTTCAACAGGAAATCAGAAGAATCTCTAGAAGCCAAAGTGGTGCTGTAGTACAGAGAATGTCTTGAAAATGACAGCTTTTTAGATGTTCCAGATGCTGATGGAAACACCCAAATCATCAGCTTGTGGTTAGGCACTTACAGTGGAGGCTTGATGATAAAAAATCTTTTGTAGAAAGAGATGACACTCCATAGTAAAAATCCTGCTGGAAGGAACGTGCAGGTTAGAAGAACAGTTAAAACAGATCAGTGAAATGGAGTTAACCAATTTTGTGATTGTATTTAACTCACGAAATGACAATTTTAAAGACAAAGTGATGCCCTCCTCCAACTTTTTTTACTGTTACAAGGTGAAAAGAGTTCTTGAATATAAGCTGTTATCTTCCCCTTCCTGGTGTACCCTAACTGTCCTACTCTTTTACTAGATCCTGCATGCCCTCTGACTCAGTTTCCTAGGCACAGTCTGTCTCGGCCCCACTTCTATTTTTTGTAGTCCTCCAGATTTTGGCTTTGCTGAAGGCCTGCAGCTGCTGCTGAATAGACGCTAAAGCTGCTGCCTTGCACAAAGGCAAGATGACACTGCTCTGCTTGTAACATTCCCTGGACGAGGCAGCAGTTTATGTAATCTGTGTAATTACAAATATGTAATTTGTGGCTATGGGCTATATTTGCGTTTAGTACGTGGTACATCTTGTGGAGGATTGTTCCTGAAGAGACAACAGCACTTGACATTGGTGTGAATATGGTAGGGTCTGCCTGATTCTGGGAACCAAACAGGAATATCTTAACTTACCACCTGCCTACATCTTGGTGTATCTTAAATAGTTGTGTGGATTTTGAGACTCATCAGAGTGACCAAGTAGGAAATATCAGAGGTAGATAGTATTCATGAAGCAAAATGACTGCTTCTTTTGCGTATTTATTGAATTACTGCGACAATAATACAGAAAATTGCATAGATTTCAAATATTCTATGCCATAATGTATGGCAAGTGAATTCATCAAAGTGGTAACAAGGGGATTGCTTCACATATTTTAATGAAAAATATGTTTGTATTAATTGTATATCACCTTTCAATATTTAATGAATAACTCTAGTGAGTAATCACTGATAATTTGCAGAAAACCAATCATAGCTGGAGAATTTCTCCAGTAGTTTTTGTACATGTGTTTACCTATAAATATAGAGAATAAGTAATTAGCACTGGAATTATTCATTGAATTGCTAAATAAATAATATGTTTGCATTACCTCCTTGGGATATAGCTTTATAACAACTATTTTTATTTAGCAGAAATATAATCCATCCTAATACCGTACTGGAACCAAGGTTGCTTATATACACTGTGTTTTTTCTGTAATGGTGTTATATAGCTGTCTAAATGTCCATTATGGACTCTCCACTAATGGTGACAGATGTGGGCAGCAGACACCAAACTACATTGACAGAATGCCTCATGTCATTATAAAATATATTTTATGCCTTTATGGACATGTTTTTCGATACATGTTAGGGTATTCAAGGCTACAGTGAGAATTCATTATAAAGGTCAAAGTTCTTACAGTGGTGAATAGAGATGACTGCATCAGTGGGAAAAATAGGAGTGCTTTAGTATTTATGTATTTGTTACCATAATTTCAAAGCTTATTTTTAAGATATTTGTCATTTATAATTTAAAAAAAAAAAATCAAGCCAAACCCCAAACCACCCCAAATGCTAAATACATAAATAACGAGAGTCTAAGTCTGATCTACTGTTAGTTTTACATTTGTATACCTCAGCGTGTACCACTGTGGCAGTAGTGAGGGCTCTTGTATTTGACTATTTGGGCTTACAGGTTCAACCTCAATTAATGATAAAAGCAATGAACTAGCAAATAAGATACTAGAATGAAGTAGAATAGGATACAGTATCCAGTTGATTGAATTTTGTTTCAGACAGTTTGACATTAAATATAAGTTTATGGGTCACAATCAGGAACCAGTAGACTGAATCCTAATTGCTACAAAGTTTTCAGGTCAGGTGCTGCCTGTGGGCATTGTTATTGAATGCAGCTCAGCCCTGGTTCTCCTGTGGCTGTGTTCTTCTGTGTGAGAGAGCGTAAGAAATAATACCTGGGTATAGCTCATGAGGAAGAATTTTTATCCTGGCTTGAGCCGAAACATGCTATCAGGGTGCAGAGAAGTGTGGCACAGACATCAGGGCTCAGAAGGTGGAGCATCACTGCTATCAGAGCTTTGGTCGTTCAAAATAGTGTTAGTTGGACAGTACGGAATTAACATGTTCACAGACAGGAATGTCAATGAATAAATTTTAAGGAAATATTGCTACTGTAAATTTTTTAAATTTTTCATGTATTCGTAAAATCATTTTTCTTGCCTTTATACTCAGGGATGTTACTAACTAACACTCAAGAAACGAAAGCATTCCATGAAGTCTGTGATGGCTTAGATTTTTCAGAAATGAAGAAGTAAAAGCCTTCATTATGATGAGACTGATGATGTGTTAACTCTGTTTTCTCCTAGATCCAGTCAGCTTTACAACTGAACATTTCACAGATCGATGTAGATGAATGCAGGAGTGCAAACTGCAGCGAGGGCAGTGGCTGCACAAGCTACCTCGCTGTGAGTGACATCCCGACAGTGGTGGATACGGGAAGTGTGTCGTTTGTGTCAGTAACAGCCACCACCAATGCAGTCTGCACCTGCTCAGCTCGGGACCAAGTTCATCACTCCTGTTCCTCCTACCCTCGAAGCCCTTGTCTCAATGGTGGCATGTGTATCGACACTTTGAATGGTTACAGGTGTGGAAACTTGTACTGCGGATTCTCATGCCTGTTTTTCCCTTCTATTTTTAAAGTGTCGAGTGGTGCTTACAAGGTCCGGGTCTAAAAAATCGTAAATGTCCTTCCGACTGAAGGAGAAATGAAAAACCCCACTAGTGCACTGGAGAGTAAACCTAATGGCAAAAGCGTGTTTACTAACGGCCCAGTAACGGTGCTGTAGTCCTGAAGTGGGTGGAAATAGTGTGTGAGTAAGAAAGAAAACCCTGGGGAAAAGCAGTGGTATAATTAACATGTCATTTTTTAAAAGCACCTAATTCAGTATGAAGAAATGGGAAGTATGCTGTGGTTTATTTGTTTGTTTGTTTTTCTTTTCCAGAAGAGTAATAAGAAAGGCAAATATCAGTGGTGATAGCAGGGATGCAGGCGGAATGAAATGTGAAGGGAAGTAAGAAGTTTAGAAAAGTTTTGGTAGGAAACTTGCTTTGTTGTAGCATCACCTGGCGTGCACCAGTATTCCTTTAGTGAAATTATACTGGTTTATTCTAGCTAGGAATTAACCTCCCTGAGTTTTCTCTGTAATAAACTGACCAGTTGATGTTTGGTATTCGGTGTTACTTATTTAGGGAAATAATTCATGGTTCTCCTAAATATAGCCTCAAAAATGCCTTTTTTTTTTTTTTTAATGGAGATAGTGCAGTGGATCAATATGCTTTGTAGCCTTTCAGTATTTTAATGATTGCCAAGCACCCCTGAGAGTGCTAAAATCTTTATTGTTTCGCTATTTTTTTTTTTTACTGTGGTTTAAGGGCTGCATTTGTTGCATGTAAAACAAACAAACAAGGAAGTTTGAACAGTGGGGAATTTTCACTATTTGTTGTGTTTGTGCTCTTTCAGATGTCTTTGTCCTGCTTCATTTCACGGACCAGACTGCCAACAGACAAAGCACAGTTTCCATGGAAATGGTTATGCATGGTTTCGTCCCATCAGGCCTTGTTTTGAAAGCTCACTCTCTCTCGAGTTTATTACTGTGGTTCCAGATGGACTTTTACTGTATAGTGGTCCTTTATCAAATCCAGAACCTGGGAGTACAGAAAACTTCATTGCAATAGGTACTTCTGCAAAAGTGTGTGCAAAAATTAAATGTCTTTTGGGAATGGATTTCCTGTGAACAGGATAGTCATTAGAGTATGAATTGTGTCTTTCTATCTTGTGAGATAATGTATTTTCTGGTTTGAAAATTTTTTGAAACAAGTCCTGCTAGGTCTTTCTTCTTTGATGTCTATTTCTGTAGCTAGCACCTGTTGCTTCAGGTCCATTGCCGAGTTGTAGGAATCAAGGGGAGAGCAAAATAGACAGATTGAGATATATATAAAAAAAGTAACCCCCTGGAAAAGTGTAGTGCTATAGAGGAATTTAGGGACTTTGAAGATGGGTATTATATGATTTATGCAGTCTTAGTCGCATGTCATCTTACCTAGTTTGGTGAGAAAAGAAATCCACTTCACCTGCTTTCAGTCTCGGGCCGCATTTGTGCTCCTTTTGCACATTTTAAAAAACAGGCAGTGATTTAATGGATGAATCCAGCCCCATTGTGCCACCATAGGAAAATTTATACACAAGTAGAACTAATTCTGTTGACACATATTTAAAAGGCTACTACTGCTTATTTTTTGTGAATTAATATACAAGAAGCACAATAAGGTTGGCATTTTTTATTTTCCTAATTAATTGAAAGGTAATACTGGATATTGTTAATCATTTACCTCATTTTTGCTTTGTTTAACAGTTACTTGTCAATATGAGTAGGAGAGGGAGTAAAACCTGCAGGTGTTAATTGCTTTAGAGCATTACAAAAATGCAGATTGCTTATCAGGAATTAGTTTCAGTGTTTTGATGGGGAAATGGCACAGTCTCAAACATAGAAATAAATACTATGTTTAATGAGTATTTCTACATAAGAGAGGTCATAGAATATAATTCTGGTTATTTCTGTAAGGAACCCCACTTCATGTAAATAACCATTAAATGAGTGCATCCCCTAACTGCTGACATATCCAGAATGGAATGAACTTGTAACTGAATTTAATTTCTTGTTCGTTTTGTATTAGAACTCTACAGTGGCATTCCTGTGCTGAAGATGAGCCATGAATCGGGTTTTCTGGTGCTGCAGTTTCCAAGTCACCTGAACGTAGCAGACAAAAAGTGGCATCAACTAGAAGTCAGAACCAGTGGTCAGGTCAGCTGTTTGGTTCCCACTCCCCACCTTCCCCCCCTGCCCCCATCAGGATGTTTGTATTTCCAATAGCATTTATTTTCTTGTGTGAAAACAGAAGTATAGAAAAAACAGACTGTAATTATATGTTTTATTCTGTGCTTGTAGATTTGAGGAATAATACAAGCATTGGGAAGACAGCCTTGTCAATTCCAAACCTACCTATGTTGTGATCCATATTTTGGGATCAGAGGAATCTTTTTCCTTTTTCTAAGCTTTGCAACACATGTGGAATGTGCATAAAGGCTTAGTTGTAATTTTCATATTGTATACATTTGGACACTGAAATTGATTACCTGTGCACAAAAAGCAAATAATTGTTTATTTGCAAATGCAATTACAGTTTTTGTGCAAGTGGTTGAACTACTCGGAAGCATAAATTGAATGCAGAAGTAAGTGCCTTCTTTTGTTAAAAGGTTCCATTTTGTCTTTACTGGTTATTGCAAGGTGGAAAACAGAACAGCAAAAAACTCCAACCCGTTTTGCTTGATGGTGTGCAAAAAGAAAAGAAAATTTTATATAACATGCTTATTGAATTTTACGGAAACTCTTAATTCAGTAATCCCATGTTTTGGTGCAGAATGTTCGATTCATTTTGGATCACTGCAGTGCAGCTGTTGTTTCGGAGATTGAAGGAGTAGGCAAATGCCTGTCCACTGAAGATCGTACAAACTGTGAAGTCTTAGGGTCTGTTCCAGGAAGAGCAAGGTATATTTCTGGAGATTGACTGAAAGACAGTTTATTCTAAGGCCTTTGAACATTTTACATATAAAATTGAAACCAAGTTATTAATGACTAAGAGCATTTCCTTTTCTCTAGGATCTTCTGGGTCAAGTCTGGACCTTAAAGCACTAAGCACATTTTAAGGAACCTGGGTAGTGATGCAGTGCTAAATGACAATCCCAGAACACTATGTGGTTCATACTGGAGCTTTTGTGGATACTCTGTGCCATCCCGTTCCCACAGGATTTCTCTCTTTATTTGGGCCTCAGGTGGAGTCCTGGGTCCAGTTTGTGTACCACAGTGCAGGATGGCTGTGTACCAGCTGGGCATAGTCCAGAGAGCAGTGACTGTAATCAGCTTGTCTTAAGACCTATCAAGAATGAAGGAATTGAGGTAACTTAACTGCAAGAAGAGAAAACTGAGGAGAGATATGGTAAATGTCAGTGTATATAAAAGAATGCTACAGAGAGGATTTAGACAATCTCTTCTGTATAGGGCCTTAAGTTACAGTGAGGAATATTCAGGTTATATTTTAGGGAAACCTTTGTACTAATAAAAATACTTGAGCTGTGAAATAGAGAGTCCCAGAAAGTGTGCTGGTTACCACTGGGATTAAGCCTAGTCAGCAGATGCATGGAGCCCTCCTGGTCATGAAAGGAGCACACAAAAATGGGAAAAATATAAGAACAAAGGAAAACAAAAAATGGAGTTGATAACTCAGGGGAAAAAAAACTTTGTGAGGACTAAAATAAGTGGAATTCTTTGGCTCAGAGAGATGATTGGGAGGCATTGCAGAGCCTAGACATGTGTAATGTACCTTTTAGACCATGATGACCCAACTTTTAGGTTTCTGGCCTTTATCATACACAAAACAAATCTTTGTTGTATTATTCCTGTAGTATAGGATGAATGTGCATGCACAGAAGCACTTCAAGGACAATATGGTGTCTGGAATATCCCAGCTGTTCCTGACTTGAACACAAACATACCTGAATTGTAATAGTTAAAATCCCACAGACTTCACTGTCATGTTTAAAAACCCCTTTATCTTAGCCTTTATTTTAAAGGACCAGCTTCTGTATTTCAGAGAAAGAAGATAAAATAGTTGCATTAATTTGTAATTTTACAAAGCCTCTATTGTTTGGAAATGCAGAGTAGACGTTCCTTATGCCATAATGCCTACGTTTCAAGGTAAATTCACATCTATTTTTATTATTCATATGATTTTTAAAGGTATTTGAATGTGAACCACGTTCTACAGCTGGGTGGTGTAAAAGAATCATTACCATATTCCTACCCACAGCTGCTACACAAACACTTTTCTGGTTGTTTGCGCAATTTCATCTTGGATACTCAGGTAAGAGAAGTGAAACGTTTTGCTTTAGCAAACGACTAAACTTCTTTACTCTATTTTTGGGAGATTTGTATCATACCTGAAACTTTTGCTTCCATTCACCTATTCAGTGCCTGTATGCATCAGTGTAAAATGCAAGAAAATTCTGGATTTTCCTGTCATATTAGAATAACTACCTTGAAAAATTATTTCTCAATTATAAGCAGATGTATCTGTGAGCCAAAACCAGTGCTTTTGTTTATCTCCTACTTCATGCAGCTGTCTTCCAAGCTTCTTTGCACATTCAGGCAACTTGTGAATGGCAGTTGTATAATGGTATATTTACGCCAGCTGTCTGCTTTGTTAGAAAGTATTAAGGGTTTTTTGCTTTCATAGTCAGTTGAGTTTATTCAAAAGCAAAATGTGGTCTTGATAAAGTAAGTTGAAATCTGAATATCAAAAAGCAAACTTGGCATCTTAAGCAACGTGGATGAAGAACACACTGTTATGTGGTAAGCTCTTTCTGTTTAAAAATGAAGTGCAAATGTTTCTTAAATAATATTTTGGTGTTGTATGATTGTCTCTTAAAGGTATATGACCTTCAGTCTCCTGCAGAGTCCCTGAATAGCTTCCCTGGCTGCACACTTACAGATGGGAGCTGTGAGACTATGGGGTCTTCTTTGTGTGGTATTCATGGGAGGTGTCTTGGAGACTGGGGCTCATTTTCTTGTCACTGTTTGCCGGGTTACTACGGCTATCGATGTGATAAAGGTGAAGTCTTTTTCTGTTATTTCATTGATAAGCTGGTAAACTTTACAATACAGAAAACTTAGAATGTTTGCAGGTAGTGGTTGCTGAGGTGGTTTGTAATGTTTACGCTGTGTAAAGCCATGTTTCAGTATAATTGCCCACCATTTTTAACGTTTTCCTTTCTAATTCCCTTTGAGAAACTACTTTCCGGGTATCAGGCCGTTTCTTTAGTCCTAAGTGTGTTTGTGCAAGAACTGTACAACGGACAAAAGAATTGTAAAAAAAAATTGTTTTCATTACAAGTTTTTGAATTTGCATCTGTTTGCACTTCCAGAAATATCTAATAACCTAAAACTTAAATGTGAGTGTGCCAGTACCACTCAGTGTGCAGAACTGGAACTACACAACTGGAATTAGAAATTACTGCTCTTTCAGTGTCTGGAAGAGACTGTTGGCAGAAGGACCTGTGGTTTTGGTATTGTAGGATCTTACCTTTAGCCCTTATGGAGCCAAAGTTTGTGGCAAAAAGACAACTATAAAATACCAGGTTGTGAAAATTGGTTGTGGTACTTAATACTTTGCAGTCTGTTCTTTTGTCTTGGTCAGAGCTTCTGCCTTCCTGCTATCATCCTAAGTGAGCATTCTAAGGAGGAGCATTAGCAGGGTCACTTCAGGAGGCAGATCACCTCTTTAGAGAGGAGGATGAAGTGGGAGAGTGACTGTCGTGGAAGTAGATAAAGGGGCATATCCTGAAAGACGACTGATGTTTCATGGATCCATGCTGTGCATTATGATTTTTTCTTTTACTTTCAACTCTTACTATGAAAATAATGGAAACAGTAATATTTTCCTCTCCTCACAAAATGGTTTAAAGGTCTTTACCCTGTCGTCTTAGTTGCCAATGAATATACATTTGGGCCAGGAAGTCACATTCGCTATCAGCTTCCCGTCAGTGTGCCTGCCCGGAGGATGCTGTTTGAAGCCATGATTAGGACACGGCAGCCTGACGGTGTCATCACAAGCATGTTGTCTCGAAATAAGGATGAACACATCACCCTGCAGGTGAGCAAGGTGTCCCAGACAGTAATAGCATAAAGTTAAATCAATGCCAGCAAATAGTTAGCCCAGAAAAACATTAGCTGAAGTTAGATGGAAATAGAACCAAAAACCTCATGCTGAGCACAAAAAATTTGGAATTCATTTTATGGACACTTACAGACCTGATCCTTCACTTAAGATGTTGACCACACAACCATGGTATCCCATTGGATTTCAAAGGAATTCATTGCCAGTTACAGTGATGTATAGTTTGCTACCCTGGTGTTCTCTTCAACCAAGGTCACGAGTGGCAGATTCTGCATAGTTCAGACTCTGACAAAAAGGTGCCTGTAGCAGTTCTGGTGACGTCAGACTCTCAAAATGACACCCTTTCCATGTCACACACACCACTGAATGAGTCACTTCATTAGCTAAGTTGGTTTGAGCTGCCAGTGTAGAGGTGATACACCAAGTTCTCAAACATTGAAGAACCCTATAAATTGGTCGAAGAGAGATGCAGGTAGTTACTCCAAGTGAATTACATACTACTGTGGGTACACCGCTACCAGTATCTAGGTTGTCCAGTTCAGTAGCACACTATATTTATATTACACTCTATGTGCACTGTCAACATAACCTAAATCTAAACAAATTGATTGAAGTTACAGGTCAATACAAAATAGCAGGTGATGACTTTTCTTTCTTACTACTTTGTTAATTATCCACAAGGTTGTTCAGGGATTATTAGTGGTCTCGTATAATCTGGGTGATGGAGACTATTCTGTAAGCCTTCCCTCGTACCACATTGATAATGGTGAATGGCATCATATCGCACTGGAGAGAAATGAAAATGAATTTACGCTTCGCCTTTATGAAGGAGGCGGAAAGAGAGAAATTTGGAAAGCAGCAGGAATATACAAAGAGATTGTGATTGATCCCAGCAGCTTGGTCCTTGGAAACACCCACCCATTCAGTCAAAACAGGAGTTTTCAAGGTGAGGAATTCTTGACCTCGCTGTTCAGAGAATGCACTGTAAAAAAGGTTTATTGGTACTACATGGGCATGTTGTGAGAAGCTTTCTTGTTTATGTAGAGCCCAAAGTAAACAGATTTCTTGCATGACACTTTGCAAAAGGGACAAATAAACTGTTCTAAGTAGGAGAAAGGTACAGCAGGGAATTATGTGCAAATACAGGATTTGGAATAAGAAGGTAGCCTCTTCACTTGACTATATGTAGAGTATTTGTAACTGGAGATTCACAAGCTTCTCCCAGGTGTTCTTCGGGTGGCTCATTGTGTTAGACACACAGAACTGGTGCATTGCGTGGTGCTGTCCAGGCCGTTCAGCAGCTGTCCTTCCCTGCCAAATATAACTGTCCCTATGCTGGAAGGAATATTTCCATTTTATATGTGCATTGCATAGCACACAACAAATTGGTTTATTACCTTCATGCACTAGCTTTGTATTATTGGATTTTACAGTCACTCTGTTGAAGCATTAACTAAAATTAGAAATGGTTTATTGAATTAGAGCTAAGAATTCAAAGTTTTGGCAACTGAGTGGACAAAGTCATGATGTCTGTTAAAAAGCAAATCCATTTTCAGCCTGGAAATTGAATGGTTACACAAGGAGAAATATGGAGAAATGTAAGATTAAGATACCCATAACAGCTTTTTATGCTGTCCTTAGTTGGAAGCTTGCCTTTTCCCTAAAATCGCAGTATAAATAATGCTCAGTTATGCAGCACGTCTTTTATACTGACAAGGAAGACACACACCATTACCTGGTTCCTGCCTATTGTGTCTCTCCCGTGCCTTTCACCTCTTTAACCAGATTATAGTAAATCCATTTGAAACAAGGTGATAGTGTTTTCACCAGACAAAAGTATTTTGGTGAATAACAAAAGTGGGAGGAGAAAACAAATAAATGTATATGCATTAAATAAATAATAACTTACAATATAAACGTATCACAGATTATTTAGAAAAAGATTGTTTTCTATTGTTTCACAGAAGTATTCCAATAACTAAAGTTTATACTGAGAACAAGGGACCACATTTTGAATTTTTATTCATGGGAGTGATAGTATTTGTTTTTACGTAAATAAAGAAGTCAAACTGTTACATGATCATCCTTTTAACTAAGACAATCAATGTTGCTGTTAAGCAGCTGAAACTTTAAGATCTTTGAAGTTATAAAATGTCCTTAATTCATCAAGATATATGCTTTTATGCTGAGGCATCTCATACATACAAAATGGCATGAAAACATAGTGGAGGGGTACGTGTTCTGATTTGAACTCCAGCAGACAGGGCCCTGCAGAAGCACTCAGTTTTTGTGGAAAACACTGGGAATCTTGGTGAAAACTTTTAACATTCAGTCAAAAAACTTAGAACAATGCTATGAAAGTTCAGGTAAATTCAGTTCCTTTGTTAGACATAAATGCCAAATCTTACAGCTGCTTCAAATCATTCTTGCTGAATGGCTTTTAAAACAATCTCTTTGTGCGTTGCCTCAGGATGTATGAAGGATGTCAGATTTAATAACTACAGAATCCCTCTGGACACTCACATGAAGGAGCTGGTGTCAGTATTAAGTGCCCAAGGTGTCAAAGAAGGATGTTCTTCAGAGGCTTGTAGGAATAACCCTTGTAACCAGGAATTTATTTGTATTGATTTGTGGATGATGCATGAATGCAGGTAATTGGTGCACAAAATGCAGGTAATAAAAGCACAAAGCCCTCCAGATGCAGGTGGGAAGGGGTGGATGCTGAAGAAGTGTGCAGCTGGAAGGCTGCCACTGGGAATCTCATCACCTCAGTAGAACCAGTGAAACACTAAGCTAGATGCCTGCACAGACATCATGTTACTCAGAGAGCACTGTCCTTTTAGGTAGTACCCTTAGCTGATGTAAATCTGCGTATCTCCACTGATTCTGAAACAATTTCAGCTGCCTGTCTTAATGGAAAATGTTTGAATAATAGCAGCAAGTCCAGAATGTTTATAAACCCTGTAAACGCTGAAAACCAGGAAAAAAGGGTTTGTTACCTGGAGCAGAGCACTACCAAGGCTAGCTGTCTTGTGGAGCTCATGCTGCGCAATGTAGATGTGCTTTCTTTTTTAGTGTCCCACTTCTTATACTGTCTTAAGCTGTGACCTGTGATCTCTCACAGGCCACTTGGGTCGTGTCAGAAGCACTGCATCATTAAGCTCAGAGTTCTTGTGTGTGACTGGGGCTGAAGTTAGAACAATGCTAATTCAAGCTAGTTGTGCTATGAGAACGTGCACGTGAAGCATTAATGACTCCACTGTCCACAGTTGTCTAGAGGTGTAATTTTGTTCTGGAAATTCACTGTGATGGAAACACAAAGAACATGGCATAGCTTGTCCTGCTGAGACAGAACTGCAGACCCAAATGCAGGTATTTTTCACATGGGTAATCTGACAGAAGCCAGTGGAACTACCCAAGTTTGGAAAGCCCCAGACGTCAGGGTTTAAAGTTGTGGAGCCCATTGTTGCGTGAGTGCTTTAGAAGTACTGCAATCCTGTAATAAGATTCTAAGTAACTTCCTTCTAGTAGCTACTTCAGAAACTGTATCATCAAGTTCTGTTTTAAAATCTTAAATGCTGTCTTTCATGCCTACTTTTCTTAAAGTTTAATGGTTTCATTTTGCCTTTGTCTTTTCAGTTGCCCTCCAGGACATATGATCATGGAGAATGCCACGGGTAGACAATGTGTCCACACTGCGTGTGCTAAAAGGCCCTGTAACTATGGCACCTGCATCTCACAGTCACCAACTGAGTTCCAGTGCCGCTGCCCTGATGGCTATACTGGACGTAACTGTGAAATCATACTAGCCATCTTTCACAAAGATACAGGCCTCAGCTTTAGATCCATGTTTGCCATCTGCATTTGCTTTTTGGCGCTGTTAGGTAGTTATGGCAACTACATCTTGCATTACCTTTGGTGAACTCATTTATCCATCTTGTCCTGAATAGTCGTCATCCTTCTGCTGAAAAACTCAGTTTCCCACTGGAGACTTGACTCTGCCTTCATTTCTTTGCCATGCTCTCAGCTCCATCAGTAGCTTGTTTTTCATCTCTGTGTGCATATCTTGCTGAGTGAATCTACATTTGTGAGCTATGGAAAGTCTTTGCAGTTTTATTTTCTGCACATTTTCGCTTCATTTCTAAGGAAGTGTTCAAATGCATAATTGGAAGCAAATGTAATCGAAGATCAAGGGTGGAAATTGCTACCAGATAAGCTTTGTTTAAAATGCTACTGAGCATGAATCAGATTTGTCAGTCTAGGAGAAATACACTGATAGGAAAACACTTCGTCAAAGAAGAGCAGTCTCTTGCATCTTAACCAGTAGCGTCACAACAGTAGTGTCCTACCAGCTGCTTTTGGCTTCCTTAGCCATTTTCAGGCTTAGATCTTAGAAAGAAGAGGAAAGAAAGACAAGGATTTCGCTAGTGAGAAAGGTTCACATCTTAGAGTCCTTCTTGTTAGTGAAATTCCATGAAAGTCTGCATGAAAGATTTCTCTCATGGGTTTTACAGTGTTACTGAAGTTTCATTCAGAAGCTGTAGTAAGAGTATGAAAATGCATGTGGATTTTAAATCCATCTGTGTAGCTAGCTGAAATACCATAATTGTCCTCAGCTCTGCTAGACACCATGCTTGCCATACAAATACAAACAGCAAATGACATGGGAGGCCAAGTGCTTTCACGGCTTTCAGAAGCTCAGGTAGTTGAGGTTGGTGATAGATCGTTATGTTACAGAAAGGATTCTTCTGCTGTGTCAGAGCAGTTTTATTGTGAGCTGACTTTGTGTTGCTGCCTGTGGTTGGCTGGACTTGACTGAAAAAGCAAGAGTATCTTTGACCTAATAATCCTAATCTTTCAGGTCTAAATTATAAGTAAGAATCAGTTGTTTTTAACCAAGTGGTGTGCATTGTTGTAAACATTTTAGGAGATGTGGTTAACAGTGGTATTATCGCACAACTGTAACTTCCATTAGGAGAACTTTAATAAAATTTCTTGTTCTCAAGATTTCAGGTGCCCTTTCTCTTACACAGCTTCTAGAAAACAGTGATGCACTTGAAAGTAATTGATTCATGCAACTTCAGTTATAAATTTATAAGTTTCCAATAGAAAGGGGAGTACAAGAAATCTGGAGAGGGACTTTTTACTAAGGGCATGTAGTGACAGGACAAGGGGGAATGACTTTAAACTGTCAGAAGGGAGATTGAGGTGAGACACAAGAAAGAAATTCTTCCCTGTGAGGGTGGTGAGGCACTGGCACAGGGTGCCCAGAGAAGCTGTGGCTGCCCCATCCCCACAGTGTTCAAGGCCAGGTTGGACACAGGGGCTTGAAGCAACCTGCTCTAGTGGAAGGTGTCCCTGCCTGTGGCAGGGAGTTGGAACTGGATGAGCTTTAAGGTCTCTTCACCCCAAACCAGTCTGTGATTCCATGATTAAATATCAGCTCAGCTAAAAAATGACTGCCAGAAAGTTACCACATGTGTGAGCATGTGTCTGACACATTGGGGGCGGGGCAGGGAGTAACAGATAAATACACATCTCAAATGCACTGATTTGGCTTGAAGGGTGTAGCCACGCAGCACAGTGCAGAGTGCAGTCCTCTGTGTATGCTTGCCTCAGTCCCAAGGTCGTCCAGATGCTGCTCCACAGAATGCACTTGGCTGCCATGTAGGTATTCTGTAAGAGGTTCTAGTGTTGTTAATTCACTGCATCGTTAGTTTATGATGTTCAATGGTTTGAGGTCTTACTATGAGCTTTTATCAGTATTTATAGAGTTGGTAACACAGTGGTACACAAAAGGTATGAAAGTAATTTTCTTTTTTGTCTCATGTCTTCTTGTGCTTCATTTCTGTGTAACTGTATCTGTTCTTGTCCACACATTGTTACTGAAGTGCTACCCCTTACAAGGCTTAACTCAATGCAGTAAATAGGTCTCTGAACACCACTTGGGTCATTCAGTTATTTAACAGCTTCAAAGTTGTACTTTAAAGGGTATTTTAAGATTCTCTTTAAAGGCTTGTTCTTCTGTCTTTGATGTTCTCTTGTAGCTACATTGAAGAATGCAAAAATCAAGCATTTGCTGAGAAAGACAAAACTAGACCTTGCTGGCTGAGACCACAACCAGTGCTGCAGCACTCATAGTCTAGGCCAGCCTGCAGCTCTTGTGCATGCACAGGTTTTATCTGTTTCTGAATGATGTTCTCTTCTGCTCCTGTGTGTTCACACAGCTCTGCTCAGTGCTGGATTCTTGTGGGCTCACTGGAAGACTCACAAGGGTCAGAAGGGAGGAGTTTACCATGTATCTGCCCAGCATGAGGATCTGGAGGACACCAGAGAAAATAGCCTCAACTACAATGAAGAAGGGGGCGGAGAGCACGATGTGGTAAGGATCGTTGTGTTACGAGGGGACATCGTGCTAATGTGTTTATACTTCTCCTTTATAACTGAGGACTTAAGCCTTTGCTCTGCCAATTCATTACTGCAGTTGGTGATGAATTACTGGCAAGGTTGAGTACACAAGGGTGCAGAGATATCTTAAGCAGAGGTATCTTAAGGTATCTTAAGCGGAGATAAGTGCCTATCAAATTTTAATTTGTCTTAAAGCACATGATCCTATGTGCATTTTTAAGAATGCTTGTAGGGTGAGTTTAGTGAGCTAGTAAAGAACTCACAGCTGATGGTTTTGGTTTTGTGCTCAGGAGGCACGAGTTCTCAGTGGCAGTTACTGCTGTAGCACTGAGGGCTTGGAAGAGCCTGGCATGTGATGTTCTTTATGGACAGGCTCTTTCTGGAGACTGTTCTTGACAGCAGTTGCTCAAACTTGACATCTTAAGGAAGCGAGGTGCGACACTGGTTCCACTTCAGCCCTAAAGCACGTGGAAGAACCTTTCTGCATTTTTTGTTCTGGAGTGAAGCACGCCAGTGAACACAAGCTGTGTTTATACTGGCAATATAAATGCTTCTTGATTGCAGGTAGAATTTTGTTTGTTTTTTGCTTGGAGCAGTTCTCTGTCTCCGATTGAAATTCAGCAAAGCTCGCCGAGATCACCTAGGGTCATCTTTTATAAAATGGTTATGCACAGTTCAACATGTGAGAGAATAAATGTAAGCTTCCAGAAAGTGCTGATTTGACAGCTCTGTTGTTGATGGCTACTAGTCAGGTAAACAGCATGAACAGTACAAATAATTACTTGTTTGCTCGAATGAATTCTGTCTCTCATAGTCTGTCAGTGTTGTTCTTTGCCTGTAAATATGTCCAGAGGCACAATCTTTGGTTGTAGGACAATGCTTCTTTTCCTCCTTCCAGCTGGCATAAAGATTCCAGTCAGTTAATGCGGCTGACATGGTATTGGTACCTTCACTGCCAGAAGCTGCACCTCAGGAACTGCGGCACATTCACCAGGCAGTATTAACAGCATTCACTGCTGCTGCACTAGAAGGGAATATTTTATTTTGGTAATAGGTAGTTACTCAGCTTTTACAATCATGCCACTTCTGTGTGACAAAACTGGCCATTACTCCACAGATTGATAACATTTTAAGAGAAATCACTGTAGGTGTTTGAACTACTGATGAAGAAGGATTTCTTTTAACACGCGGTTTGTGAATATCCTTTCTCACCTTTGTTGCCAGACTTGGTATCAGTTTTTAATGATAAAATACTAAGATCTGAAGTTGAGAATAAAAACTGGAGCATTTCTGTCATTTTTGTTTTGCTTCTAATAGGTTCAAAATCATGTCTAATTTCCCTGCTGTTGTAGTACAGCTGCATGGGTGTTTCTCATGCATTTTGGCTTAGGCTCATTGTAGGTGGCAGTTGATTAAACAAAGCTGTGTATTCACATCCTCATATATTCACACCAAACAGACTGCCTCAGAATTGTTCCTTCTTTATTTCCACTAGAACATGAAATTTTGTGACCTACAGAGAATATTGATTTAACGTGAGCGGTTTCTCACTCCAGGCTGCATACAACATGGCAGAGCTGCAGGCGTCTATTCAAACCAGCGCTGCCTATTCCCTCTGCAAGAAGAAACAACCAGCAAGACTGAGCCGTCTCCTCAGTGGCACATCCCCAGGCACGCAGGAGCAGACCAGACCCCCGGTGACTGCAGGAGCTTCCTGCACTAGCGCAGACTTCGGTCAGTACTTGTCAGACGCTGTCCGAGGTGCTGACTGTCATCCCCAGGCAGTACCACAAGACTCGCTGCGGGTGTTCTGCATGGAAGGAGAAGGCTTGGTGGGCAGCAGCCTGAGCACCCTGAGCTCCTCTGGACTGGAGGAGGACATTGTGTGTGATGATATTGAAGAGTGGGGACCGAAGTTTCTCAAACTAAGTGAACTGTACTTGCACACAGATGCAGAAGAGCTGTAGATTACTAAGTCTACTGTTTTCAAAGCTTTGGGTGCAAGGGTGAAGGGCAGTTTTTCATGCTCCTGCTATGTCCTGCTCCTGCCCCTTCCCTTTTTTTCTCCTGTTGTGATAGGTGGTCAGATTCCCACTAATGACCCACACTTTGCATCTGATTGAACAATTTAGTAGTAGGAGTTAATTGTGGGACATTCTGGACATTTACATTTAGGGATATAAAATTACTGGAAGGGGATACTTGGTTATTTACATCCAGGGTTTAACAAATAAATAGACTTCTTTGTCACTTAAGGTAATAAAGGACTCTGGGAGGTCATATGTATGTACTCAAAGCATTAAGAAAGCACCCTCTGTGTCCAGTTTTCAGTAGGAGCTTTAGCAGTTACTTGAAGAAAAAAAAGCACGTTGTCGTCTTCTTGTGGAAATCAGGTCCATGTTGTGTTACAGCCATCCTGTTTGCCTGACTGAGTCTCAGCTGCAGCACTGGCTCACAGAACCCAGTGCAGACCAGAGTCAGTGGATCCAGGTAAAAGAATGAAGCAGCATCTTCAGCTTCAATTATACCTTAATGAAATCCCTTCATGTTGTTGTATAAATGCAGAAACTGAATTTAAATAACGACATCAGTGAGCTGCTTGCAGCTAAATACTGTTCTTAATTAAAAGACCAGGATTTCTAAGATACGAGCCTCAAAGGTGACTAGTTAGTAGCAAACACCACAGTTTACCATAATCTCTCATTCCTAACCAGTTACTAAACTGAGCCTAAACTAAGGACCAGCCTGAACCGCATCATTTGCATGTACATTCCTGTCCCTTGATTCTGCTGAACTTCCTTTAACTGAAACATAGCAAGAATTAGGGCTGAGGGGCTGCAGATTGACTGCTCTAATAGAAGCACTGACCTCCTACCGCTGTAGCCAAGCGCTGTCTGTGCAGGGAGAGCTGACCGGCGATACAGAGGCATTTTCAGTGAATTAAAACACAACATCCCTTGGATGTGTCAGAATACCTAATGTTTTTGGGATGACAGAAGTCCTGTATCCAGAAAAGAACTTCACCCAGTCCTGGCACTTCTCAAGCTAAAATCCTGTGATAAAACCCTGCCAAAAGTCCAGTAATCCAGAGATGGTAGTTTTCCAAAAGCCGTGACTGACAGCACAGAGTAACACAGGCCTCCCTTGGATAGATGTTAGTAGAAAATCATCATCAACTGGGGACAGATAAATGCAGGGAAAAACTAACAAAGTTCGCAGGGGCTGGAATATTATGCTCTAAATTATCAGTCCCTTTTTCAGACCTTTTAATGGCCAGCTGGTATTCTGTATTTCTTTAAACTTGATAATAGTTGGAAGATAAAAGGCTCCACAAAACTTTTTTTTTTTTTTTAATTGAGACCTCTTGTATATATAAATGGAGTAAACTGCAGCAAGAACACCATCTTAGAACACAAACACAAGAACCAGCACAGAATATGTGACTTACAAGCTGATAATACAAATATATCATACATTAAGATAATTTAATTAAAACAAAGCATCAAACTGTATTGTAAAAGCCATTAAAACTGCTTTGATTACAGTTGCATAGTAGCTTGCTTTGGGAGGTCTGGCTGTTGTTTTTATACATATATTAAAACCCCGTGAACAAACAGGTGGGTGAGTCTATGGCTGGCTTAATTTGCACCCTTCCCAGATGGGAAACGTTCACATCAATAACCAGCAGTTACACGCTGCAGATGATGTGGTGTTTTCCTCTGGAAAAGCTAAACGCCATTTTTCCCCATCCTCATAGCTTTAATTCACAGGTGGTACATAGTCTGTGATGTTGAAATGTTACCGATAATCCCACCTATGAGGAAACACAGGCTAAAATACCTCTCAGTGTACATATGTCAGGTGTGTCAGCCTCTATATTTTGTGATTGTAGCAGTCACAAACAGGATCTGGAAAATGAAGCAAATATGTTATGCACAAAACTCTCTTCTCTCCCCAAACAGCAGTAACACTGTCTGCACACCTTATGCTCTGTCCATACCTATGGATATGCTGCTGTTTTGGCTGGTTTCAATTGTATTTAGCTTGTAAGCTCCTCGGGGCAAGGACTGTCTGTATTCTCCCGTGAAATGTCGTGCGTATCTAAGGCACCATATAAATAATAGATAAGCCTTCTGTACATGATGTCTCTTCCTTGAATATATTTAGGGTTGACTAAAGCTTGGACTCTATTGAATTATTTCTCCCTCACCTTTGATCAGATACTTCCACAGACATGAGTTGTGTGTGCTGTTCTGTCTGAAACCGAGGGAAGCAGCAGTTACTTCTAATGGATGTATGGACCCCAGCTCCAGTTACACACTCAGGAGGCATGGTACCATTGCTCAGATGCTTTCTGAACGCAGCGTGATGGTGGGTTTTGCAGCAATTAGTCTAAGAAGGAAGAAAACAGAGTATTGTGTAATATCAAAGTCTCTGTCCCATTTGCTGAAGCTAACCTGGAGTTGCTGCTGTACTAGTGCTTCTCCTACTACAGGTATGGCACTGATTTTTAAGTAAACATATATAATAACAACAACCCTCATATATAATAACAACACCAACCTCAGAGCTGCTGTGTAACTGCAGTTAGCCGTACGGTGTAACCCAAAAGGTCAGAAACCATTTTAAAACTGCTCAAGGAACTTATGTAGGTACAATCTCAGTAATAGGACATACTCATTTGCAGCTGTCATGCCCTATTAAAACCTACTTCTCTTTCAAGGAATTACTAATTAGTTCGCTTAATTTATCTCTTTTAATTTGCATGCTGTTTTTTTAATTAGTGTGCAGTTTCTGAAATTATATCTTCACTGGCTCCACATTTACACCAACATGTACAGGTATTTCAGTACCTCTACAGAAAAGCTTACTGCAGAGCAGGACGGCCATTGCTTGAGAACAGGAACATCTGCTTCATAGCAGAAAGCTCTGCAGTGGGTGAGGGGGTGTCATGGTTTGAGCCCAGCTGGTAACTGGGAACCATGCAGCCACTCACTCACTCCCCCCACTCTTTCCTTCCCCCGCTCCTGGAGGGATGGGGAGGAGAATCGGAAGAATGTAACTCCCACGGGTTGAGATAAGAGCAGTCCAGTAACTAAGGTATAATACAAAACCACTACTGCTACCATCAATAATAATAATGGTAAGGGAAATAACAAGGGGAGAGGATACAATTGCTCACCACCCGCCGACCGATACCCAGCCTGACCCGAGCAGTGATCTGGGCCTTCCAGCTAACTCCCCCCAGTTTCTATACTGGGCATGACGTGCTGTGGTATGGAATACCCCTTTGGCCAGTTTGGGTCAGGTGTCCTGTCTCTGCTTCCTTCTGGTGTCCCCTCCTCCCTGGCAAAGCATGAGACTCAGAAAATCCTTGGTCGGAGTAAACGTTACTTAGCAACAACTAAAAACATTGGTGTTATCCGCACTGTTCCCAGGCTGAAAGTTAAAAAACACAGCACTGCTCCAGCTACTGAGAAGCAGAAAAATGACTGCTGTAGCGGAACCCAGGACAGGAGGGAAGAAAAACCATTGAATAAAAACAATCCTTGGGTCCCTAGGTAGTGGGATTTTCAGTAATCTGCTGCTTTCATTAATCTACATTCTTTACAGACTTTAGACATGTAGTAAGAACATTTTATTTAGTATAAAATATTTGTAAAGGTCTGAAATTTAAATCCTGTGGATATTAGTATTTAATCTGTATGCCTGTCAACTACATCAATTTTTGTGGTTTTCCCCTTTTAAAATAACATTCTAAGTACATAACATGTAGCCAAGCTGTACGAAAGCTGATTGCCCTTAGCTCTGACCCAGTGGCTAGCACCAGCAGGTTTAGAGGGGAACCATGGCTGCAAAGGGAGCAGGGGTAGGAGAGCAGGAGAAAGTCGAGCATTTTCATGCTGAAGACCAAGGCCATTTCCTGGGGATTTAAATAACTGACTTGTAGCATGCTGATGGCAATGATGTCTTTAGAAAACTGGTTCTCTGGAACCCAGAATCCCCTCTACAAGCACACGTAATGATCACATTCCATTAGTTAAATGAATCTTGCAGGAGTCCTGTCTGTACCTAATTAACATCAGTGAGAAAACTCCTCCACAACTCCCTTTGACAGTGGTTCTAACCTGCAATGCTGTGACTGCACTCAGGTACCTGCTGCTCTACGCACCCAGCTCCTCCCTGCAACAGGAATGCCTGGACTTGTAAAAGCTTACCTGGATCAGCACATCCTGCTTCAAATTATGCCCTTAAACAAAGAATGCATGTTTCATTTACTGAGAAGAATACTGAAGCTTGAGCTACAACGTGGAAATGAGCAGAGCCCTATTGGTCAAAGCAAATTATATTTACTTAGAGGGTATAACTGCCTCAGCCTACTGACCTTGCTAAAGTTAACATGGTGATTGATAAAAATCACACCTGATGAACCTTTAACTTGTAACAGGCAAAGGAATCCCAAAAAGACCTTTAAACACAAAGGGGATTCAAAAAGTCAGTGAATTTGCAAGGTAACATGCTTGGTAACAGTTAAAACTTCGTGCTGAAAAATACCTTGCTTTCCTCTATACGGACAGAAGTGAAGGTGATGCCCTCAGTGCACCTTTCCCACTCCATCCCAGCATAAAACCAACCAAAAAAGTGATTTTTCAAATTACACAATTTATTTAGTATACAATAGTCATTACATCTCTTTACAATAACATATTATAAAATAACTATGTTAGATCTCAACAGCAGAACACTAAAACAAGAAATGAAAATACACTCACGGATCTCAAAGGCTTTTCTCCCCTAAAAATATTCTGGCTACTTGATAATATTTTGTCTCTGTGATCTAAAAAGAGTAATTCATACCACACTTCCACTGATAGTGCACAGCTTCAAAGTCCTCACGGAGAACAGGGACACACCAGGAGTCACAGTGGTGCCATTCCCATTGCTAGTCACGTGTAAGACTTCGGCAAATACGTTGCCATGAGGGATGTTCCTGGGTGTGGATCGTAGGTAATACAATGAAATAGGGACACTGCAGCAACTGCTTGGAAGTAAGGTGCTCCAGGGGGATGTAGTTCAGGAATAGATGAAGTTATTCTTCAAAAACTGGCACATTTTAATGCAGTGAACAGAGAGACATAAGAAGTAGAGGAAATAGTTACTAGACAACTACCACCTACCTCCTAGGAGCCTGAGACTCTCACAGCAACCTCTATAGCAGGCACTACAGACCCATTAGAAGTGAGTTAGCACCTTGCCCTGGCCAGCCCTAAATGAAGGCCAGAGAAACAGCTGCTCCCTCTCCTCCAGTGCTGCCTTGATGCCTGGGTTGTTCTCTGAGCTGGTGAATGGTTCTACTCCTTGTTATTTTCTATTCTATGGTTGTAAGGAGCCTGGTCTGAACGCTGCACCATGCAGTCAGTGAAATACACCCTTTCCTTCAGTATTGGATCTTTCTGGTTCAGGAACTGCTGGGGTTGTTTAGAAGTGCCACCAGCCGTGACACAAGGCTTTAAGTACTGCGAACTGCAAGAGTTAGGCAATCTCCATAATATTTTGTGTATCATACTTCAAACTTCTGGTGTGCTACTTGGGGGGGATGTTTGTGTTCCAAGAAGAAACGACGTTACTGTGGTGGTTCTGGATCATAAGGGCCATTGGTTTTTATGCTTGCCCAAGGCCAGCGGGAGCTCTAGGACTGTTTTGTTTTAAAACGAAACAATTTGCACTTGGTAGTTTCAACAAAAAGGTTAAATTTCTCCTTTGGTAACATTAGAGACTGTATTTTTGGAAAAAAGTCTGTTTAAAAATAATTACTGTTTTTGTCAAGACTTAGTCTCTCAGTTGTATACCTACAAGTAAACTCTGAAAGCGATACGGGTACCACTGGATCTTGGAATCTGTCATTTCACTCAGAGGAGAGCTACTGCACCTTTAAAGAAAGATACAACCACATTTTAAAGTGAGACAATACAGCCTGGAGATACTTTACCTTACGTGTGCTTGTTTTCAATTACTGTAAGGCACTCATTGAGGAATTCACTGACCCATGCTTCAGCAAGAGCAGGCATGCATCATTACAGGCCTAATTAAAGTTTTAATACTGATTAGAATGTCTTATTATTGCATTATGTTAAACCGCAGTGGTCTCCAACCTCAATAAGGGACACAGGCTAGAAATTACTCAGGAGTTTCAGCTGCTCAGTTTAACAACCTCACTACTTTCAATGTTTGATTTAAATACAGTCTGATTAAAGCACACTTCCCTTCTGTGTTAGCATGGAAGCGCAGAAAGATGCTGAACATTATTTAATGGGTATTTACTGAACATAGAATTGTTTGAGCATGTGACATAACCATCTCTGTTGCTTCAGTAATTTACCTCAGCACAACTGAAAAGGAAAAACACTTAAATCATTTGGAACCGGAACACAGCTCAGTTGTGAAAGCTAATCTCATTACACATCCTGATTAAATTAAATATGGGGTTTGCTATCAGTAGCACTTTAAGTTTCCCATCATTAGAAATTAATTGCAGTGGTAATGATTATAACTGAGTTATTTGCACAGGCCACAAACACTCTTATAGGTGTTCAAATGTTAATTCAACATTGGCCTAGAGGCACTTGATTATTACAATTCTGTTTTTCTTAAGAAACAAATGATCCTACTGAATGTATAATTAAAGTTGGAGAGTACTGTTAGGCTTTCAATCAGATTTAATGTCTAATTTCAATATAAAACCAAAGCAGTGCTAAACCACAGCAAAAGTCATGTGTAATCTACAGAGCATTTAGAAAGTCAATACAATTCACAAAGTTCCAGCTGGTAAAAAGACAAAGGGTACAAACAAATCATGAAGTTGTCAGGATTGAGCCTGTCTTCACTGAATCTTCTAAGTCAATTTAAAATAAGTGTAGCCTCTTCTAGGCTAAAGAGCAAGGACACAATGATTTTGTGCTAAAATATATAGCTTTGTGTCTGAAATAATGTGAAGCAAAGCCTAAGTTCCCTGCTGATTTTAGAGATGAGTTTTTCTTTTCTATGGTTGGCAGTGTTCAATTTTGGTAGCCTACTGCAATTCAGACACAGAGAAAAAGGATCCCCTATAGTTCAGAAAGCAGATACAGAAAACAGCATTGTGAGAATCCACGCTGAGAAATTTGGGGTTTTGTTTGTTCTGAGCATTTTACGAGGATACAAACATGCAACATGTATCAAGCATGCTCCAACCTTCATTCTCATTAGAAATACATAACACTCCATCATGAAATGCTTAACATTACTACACTTGCACTCAGAAACTCATATCCACAAACATTCCCAAAAAATTCAAAAAAGAGGCACTGAAAGAGCACGAGGATCTGTCAAAAGAGGATCAGATTGTAAGAAAAAAATTTCTCTATTTTCAGGATTCACAAAGCTAATGCATCCTCAGGACCAAAGTAGCATGGCCTGCTCCCACTGAATTGAGAGTAAAAATCCAAACTGCTGAGCAGAACTTGCTGGTCAGCTACACAGCAGTGGTCAGCAGGCTACTCGGTCTGTTTTATCAGTCAGTTAAAACTGGA